>NW_022990023.1:0-233137 GCF_902827175.1 Gymnodraco acuticeps
TTGCTCTATGAAACCTGATGTACTTATATGATTCTGTTTTCTTCAAGTTTGTATTTTGTTGGTCGAACGCACTTATTGTAAGTCGCTTTGGATAAAAGCGTCAGCTAAATGCAATGTAATGTAATGATATGTGGTTATGAATACACAATACCTTTTATGATCTCAAACTTCCACCCTTTTTTTCTTTGCAGAGACATGTTGTAAGATGTTATACATAAAGGGCGTTAGGCTTAAGGCAACTTTCTTCACAGGTGACTTCATCCAGTTAAACTACGTCTGAATAACTCAGACTATGCAAGGCTTACATTAGCAAATGTTAACATATGAGAATTGTAATATTTACATCTTTTCCTGGCTGATTAGCGGGTTAATTGGCATTTCAGCATCCACATCTGGCCTTGATAAGTTGCTTTGTTGGCAAGTAAGAACACATTTTAGAGTTAATGATACACTGGATTGAATCAGTTGCTCAACAGTCCAAATAAAAGGAGTCTGACACTCTGGCAGCACACATCTGAAGAATCAACACCGCAGCAGGACTAAACAAGGTGGGCTGTCTTTTTTCAAATGTGCATGACTAATGTGTGTCCATAATATTGCATTTGATTTCTTAAGCTTATCCACCTTGCTTTTTCTAAAACCGACACTGGTCTGCAGACACGTGAAAACATGAAAGACTGTGGATTCTCGCTCTCATGGTGTTGGTGGTGGTCAGCCAGGGTGAGTTCAGTGTTCAGGAGGAAAGAAAATAACTTCCTGTCTGTTCAATATTTCCTTTATTGGAGGAGTGTTTTTTAAATGTTTTTACATTTACTTTGTGGTTGTTTTTCTTACCTTTGATCTTCTTTAACTGTGTTTATGTATGGACAATGTAAATTCCTCGTATGTGTGAATCTACTTGGCAATAACCCTGTTTCTGATTATGACAAAGACAACAAAAAAATCAAATAACCAATTAATCTTGAACTGTGTTTGTGTTTTTTATTTATTATTTGGAGTCATGAAAATGCAGCACTAAACAAACGTGTTGTCTTTTATTTCCCAGGTGAAGCGTTGAATTGTTACTGCAAATCCAACTACAACATATGTTCAGGCCCAGCTGAGACTTGCGTCGGTTTCTATCAAGTCTGTGGCAGCATTCTGAATACTGTAAGTATAGGCAGTGGCGGCGCCAGAGATTTGCTCTAGGGGGTGCTGTGGGGTAGCTTGACGTTTCAGTAGAGGGTGCTCAAACATTAAGGGTTTCCCATGAATGCACCAGCGCTACAGTTGAATTTTCTACTGCAACACTCCCCACACACACACACAGTGCACCCGCGACTGTTACAATGAAGGCTCGGTAATCAGCTCACGGCATATAGGTGTAAGCAGGGGTAAAGTGTTATTTTTACAAGTGGGGAGTGGTCCTCACCTCCTCTAGGAGGGTCCTCCTCCAGCAAGCTCCCCCGGGAAGATTTATTTTTAAATATTGAAGTTAAAAGCATCAATCTGGTGCACTTTGAGAGCCAAAATGAAGAGATCTATGGATATACAGTATCTCTCAACATACATATGAAACAGAACTGTAAACAGATTTTCTATTTCTTTATAGATATTTTACAAATCACTCCCCTTTTAAAACAAACCGTTTGAGACCCACTGAGATAACTAGACTAAAGTTAACTATCTAAACACTGAGAGTCCTTTACTTCACCTGAGCTGAGGTTATCTGAGACTCTCCGTCTGACAGGAGAGAGTTCTCCCTCCACCTTGTTGTTGAAAAAAGCTCTTATATCCGTTAGCTGGGCTAGCTAGCAACCCAGATGCTGACCACAACGATCTCCGGTAGATACCCACCGGTGCGCGAACTCTCTCTCTCGCTCGCTTGCGCACACACACACACACACAAAATGGCTCGTGCCACACACACACAGAGCAGAGCTTGAATGAAACAGGACCCAGAAGTAAGGCTACTTGTACTCACGAGGCCTATTATGTGTAGAATCCTTCTCGCTTTCAGGTGGTTTTGATTGAGTGTCCACACGTGGACGTTTAAGGACTAAAAAACTATCCATTTGTCACTTTGCTGTTAGCAAATCATTTAGGGCTCCAGCTAACAGGAAGTCACTCAAGTGTCACAAAGTAATTTACCCTATGGGTAGGTCAAAAATCGAATGGATGCTGGCCATTGGCCTAATCATATCACCTGTGTTGGCTTTATGTTTTTGGTCAAACATTTATTTGTTTCACATTTGCATTGATGTAATCAATAATTTTTTCAGATTTAATTAATAAAATAATAATAATTTTCGAAAAAAAAAAAAATAATACACATATTTCTTGGGGGTGCTTAGGGGGGCCGCCCCTGAGTATAGGCCACTCATTCTAGTGTGTTGTAAACAATAAAGAAAAAGAGAAATACCCTGGACCAGTTTAGAGTCGATACTTTCAATGTTTCATTCGTATTTTTATCATGTTTTCACAGATTACAACAACTACAAGGGCTGCATGAGTGCAGATGAGTGCAAGGAGCGGAGAAGC
The DNA here is from genome assembly GCF_902827175.1 of Gymnodraco acuticeps. NCBI lineage: Eukaryota > Metazoa > Chordata > Actinopteri > Perciformes > Bathydraconidae > Gymnodraco > Gymnodraco acuticeps. Next base: position 2,521 of record NW_022990023.1, read on the forward strand.
TCAGAATCTGACATCTGCTGCAGCCAAGATCTGTGTAACTGATACATGAACGGCATGCAGCACAACTTCCAGTTATAATAATAATCTGCACTCATGAGCTGTATATTATTTCCTTAATAAAGATCAATAAGTTGCAGCAATAGTTGTTGTTGTTTTTTAAATATCAGATAACTTTTTATTTTATTTCAAATGGAATTCAGACTTTTAAATATTCACATGTATCTGTATGATTTAACAATTTTCACAATTGAATTCCTGAATCCTAAACCGATGCTACAATATCCATCACGAGGAGTCAAATATTTGTGGGAAAGTTTACAGTTTTTTTCAGTTGCTAACACACAGAAATCTCACATAAAGCATCATTATTTACAGTTTTTTCAATTGCTAAAACACATTTTGTGACAACAGGGCTCATTTTGTCAAAACACTTTACACAATTCACAAAACCACACACCCAAAGTGCAAAACACCTCATATAGCAAAATGAAGCACTGCACTCAAAACTACATAAATACAAACAAAACGTTGGCACCAAATGGCACACACTTCCCTTATAGTACAAGACACTTTGTCCAACCAACTACACTGTGGTGCTTTATCTAAAGCACACTCATCTTTTATGGTGTTCTGTATGTAGAGAATTCTGCATAAAAAGATTGTTCAAGTTTACAAACATGTGTGGAGAAACACAAATATAGTGTTGTTATACTTTTACTTTTCTCCAAAACAAATTGTTGCAACATTCCTGCACAACACATACTTACAGTGTGTAAAGACAAATGTTGCCTCTGTCAAATACAGAAAAGTGAAAGGAAAACTTTGAGGAAAAATAAATACAAACAAATATTTTTATAAAAACAGAGGAGAGAAAAAGACTTAGTCTGCATTTTACCAGCTCACTGGGTCTGACCACATCTCCTCATCCACCTGCAGAAGAAGCATCACCTGTAGCCTGACGGTCAAACAGCTTCAACGGTTATGCTGCAAATAGCTCTTCAACTGACTTCAGTTCATCCTCCCTCTCTCTTATCCTCCCTCTACCTCTTCCTCTTGCTGCTGTCCATATATCCATTGTTGTTTTTATAAATGTCTTACATGAAGCCTTTTTCTAGTGTTGACATCCTGGTTGATGAGTCAACAATAAAGCAGTTTGGTGTTTATGTTCATTTGGCACGTGTATTTGTTGATTGGTTCATGTTTCAATCAGGAGAGACGGTTTTGATGTAAGAATACATATTTATTGCAGAGATACACAAATGAATGTAATGGTGATTTTGGCGATTAGGCCCCGTTGTGCAGGAGTATCATTCGGGAGGGTAGAACCGATGCGATGAAACCCCCCTGGGGTCTAGACACTGGTGGTGGTGAATGGATAGGTGGGTCGGTCTGAAGAGGAGTGGCTTGGCTTGACCCTGGATTCAGGGGGACGGGAGGTGAAAAGGGGTGGAGGAGGGTTGCATTGAGTCACCTGAAATGACAGCTGTCAGAGGGGGGAGAGCAGACTTAAAAGGTTTGGCAGAGCGCTATGATAGGCTCTTGGGAATAGAGCGAAGTGATTGGTTAAACTGGAGAGTGACGCCCCCGATCACTTATTGAGAGGAGAGAGAGTAGTTACATGGGAAAAGTAAATGAAGAGTAAATACGGTCTTCCTGGTTGAACTTACGCTGAGCTTCATGCTTAGCATTTTTAATGGCATTGTTTTGAAAATGGCAAACAAGTGAATATGTCAGATTTCTGTGTTTTGCAAAAAGTGCCAAGTTGAATTGCAAATTGGGTGCAGAGCTGAAAATGTGTTTAGAGTTTTGTAGATTTGAGCTGAGGTTTTGCTCTTTGAGTCTGAGTTTAAATAATTATGCTTTATGTGAGATTGTTGTGTGTTAGCAACTGAACAAACTGTAAGTTCAATGGTATGTAGTCGGGTATGTAGTTTTGGGTGCAGTTAGTCATTCTGCAGGATGTATGAGGTGTTTTGCACTTTGGGTGTGTGGTTTTGTGAATTGTGTAAAGTGTTTGGAGAAAATGGCTGTGTTTTCAAAAACTTGTGTTAGCAATTGAGAAAAATTGTAAAGTGAGATGATGCTGATATTTCAACTTTGCATACTACCCTACAATGAAATGACAGTGTGCCACATTTCATGGGAAAATGTTTTAGTTTTTAGTACAACTTGTGCGTTGCATGTATTTACCGAATTTCAAAGTGAATGATTGACAATGGATTGATTACATTGCCCAACAAGTCCAAATAAAAAGGAAGCTGGCAGCACAGATCAGAAGAATCAACAACGCAGTGTGGCAATACAAGGTTAGATATCTTTGAGTTTTCAAATTAATCAACGCTTCAAATTAAAAGTAGCTTTTCATTCCTCACACTTTTCACCTTTGCTTTTTTCCATACACAGATTTGTGTACAGACTGGTGAAAACATGAAGACTGTGATTCTCGCTCTCATGGTGTTGGTGGTGGTCAGCCAGGGTGGGTTCAATGTTCAGGAGAAAGAAAATAACTTCCTGTCTGTTCAATATTCCCTTCTTTAACTGTGTTTATGTATGGACAATGTAAATTCCTCGTATGTGTGAATCTACTTGGCAATAATCCTGTTTATGATTATGATTATGACAAAGACAACAACAAATCAAATAAATCTTGAACTGTGTTTGTGTTTTTTATTTTATTATTTGGAGTCATGAAAATGCAGCACTAAACAAACGTTTTGTCTTTTATTTCCCAGGTGAAGCGTTGAGGTGTTACTGCGAAGGCACCTACAGAGTAGGTTTATCAGGCCCAGTTGAGACTTGCCACGGTTCCAATGTAGTCTGTGGCAGCATTGTTACTCGTACTTTAGTCCGTAAGTATAGGCCACTCATTCCAGTGCGTTGTAAACAAAAAAGAAAAATTCCCTGGACCAGTTTAGAGTCTGTCACGGTTGAGTGAAGGAAGCAGGACCCAAATGCAGATAACTCTGATAAACTTTTATTTCAAGGATAAAAAAAACTAATTCAGACAAAACAGAACACTCCACCGGTGAACTCAGTCACCAACAAAAGACGAACCAACACTGAACACAGGAAGAGACAAGACTAAATACAGGGAGGGGTAATCACGAGACGAGAAACAGCCGGGGAGGAGAAACACAAGGACACTAGGGCCACCAGGGTGGGTGGAGGGGGTCTGGAGGACGGGTTTTGGGCTGACAGCTCAGGAGCACAGCGGAGGGCCCGGAAGGGATCTCGGGCGGACGGCCCGGGGGCAAGGCAAAGTCCAAGGTGGGGGTCTCGGGCGGACGGCCCGGGGGCAAGGTAGAGTCCATGGAGGGGCCGAGCATGAGGGTGAAGGCAGCGGAAGGAAGAGTCAGGGGGCCGAGCATGAGGGCGAAGACCGTGGCACTCAGGGGGCCGGGCTCGAGGGCGAAGGCCGCGGCTCGAGGGGGGCCGGGCTCGAGGCCGAAGACCGCGGCACTCAGGAGGCCGGGCTCGAGGCTGAAGACCAAGGCTCTCAGGGGGGCCGGGCTCGAGGGCGAAGACCGCGGCGCTCAGGGGGCCGGGCTCGAAGACCAGACAGCTCCGGAGGCCGGGCAGGAAGGCGCTGACGGGACAGCTCCAGAGGCCGGGCAGCAAGGCGCTGACGGGACAGCTCCGGAGGCCGGTCAGGACCCGGTGTCGGCCGGACAGGAACCAGAGCCGGTGGGACAGGCTTCGGCAGGACCCCCCACGGAAGAGGACCAGGAGTTGGCAGGACCCCCGGCGAGACAGGTAACGGCGGGACCTCCAACGGCACAGGACATAGGGTTGGCAGGACCCCCGGCAGAAGAGTAGACGGCGGGGCCTCCAACGGCAGAGGACACAGGGTTGGCAGGACCCTCAGCGGAACTTCCAACGGACCAGGACATTGGGTAGGGACTTGAGAGGAACTCGAGAGGAGACTTGAGAGGAGACTCGATAGGGGACTTGAGAGGAGACTCGAGAGGGGACTTGAGAGGAGACTCGAGGGGGAAACCGAGAGGTGGCTTGAGAGAGAACTCGAGAGGGGACTGGAGAAGAGACTCGAGAGGGGACTCGGAAGGTGACTCGAGAGGGAACTCGGGAAGTGACTCGAGAAGGAACTCGGGAGGGGACTCGCGAGGACTCGAGAGGAGACTTGAGAGATGACTCGAGAGGAGACTTGAGAGATGACTCGAGAGGTGACTTGAGAGGGAACTTGAGAGGTGATTCGAGAGGGAACTTGAGAGGTGATTCGAGAGGGAACTCGAGAGGGGACTTGAGAGGAAGCTCGAGAGGAGACTTGAGAGGGAACTTGAGAGGAGACTTGAGAGGGAACTTGAGAGGAGACTTGAGAGGGAACTGGAGAGGAGACTTGAGAGGGAACTGGAGAGGAGACTTGAGAGGGAACTTGAGAGGGGACTTGAGAGGGGACTGGAGAGGAGACTTGAGAGGGAACTGGAGAGGAGACTTGAGAGGGAACTGGAGAGGAGACTTGAGAGGGAACTGGAGAGGAGACTTGAGAGGGAACTTGAGAGGGGACTTGAGAGGGGACTTGTGTCGGTCGGTACGACGACAGGACATGGGGAGCTGGCGTCGGCTGGAGAGCCAGCAGGAGACGAGGTGCTGGAGTCGGCCGGTACGCCGACAAGACTTGGGGAGCTGGCGTCGGCTGGGGAGCCAGCAGGAGACGAGGTGCTGGAGTCGGCCGGTACGCCGACAGGACTGGGGGAGCTGGCGTCGGCTGGAGTGCTAGCAGGAGACGAGGTGCTGGAGTCGGCCGGTACGCCGACAAGACTCAGGGAGCTGGCGTCGGCTGGGGAACCAGCCCTGTAGCCGAAACTGGAGTCGGGCCCATGGCTTCTGGGGCCGGTACTGAAGCTGGAACCATGGCTGCTGGGGCCGGAACTGAGGCCGGAACCATGGCTGTGTCGGCCGGTTCTGTTGCCGGAACCATGGCTTCTGGGGCCTGTACTGGAGCCCGAACCATGGCTGCTGGGGCTGGAACCAGGGCTGGAACCATGGTTGCTGGGGCCAGGACTGGGGCTGGAACCATGGCTCTTGGGGCTCGGGCTGCTGGCTTGGCCTTGCGACTCCTTCTCTTACCAGAATACGACTCCTGGACAGGAGCAGGAACTGGGGCAGAAGCATGGGTTGACTCCAGACGGAACACACCGAGACGTTTGTAGTCAGCAGGCTGGAAATCACACACCCAGAGGAAGTTCAAAATCCAGCCAGGTAAGAATTTCACCAAGTCTGGTTTCTCCATAGCCAACCGGTGCGCCTCTACCAGAGCGGCCTCCTTCTGCAGAACACTGGACGCTCCCTTCCACCAATCATAGCAGCAAGCCAAATAAAAGGAAAAATGTTGTAGTTCCACCTCAAAAGGATCATCTGCTGGGTCCATTTCTGGTTGGTTCGTACTGTCACGGTTGAGTGAAGGAAGCAGGACCCAAATGCAGATAACTCTGATAAACCTTTATTTCAAGGATAATGAAACTAATACAGACAAAACAGAACACTCACCGGTGAACTCAGTCACCAACAAAAGACGAACCAACACTGAACACAGGAAGAGACAAGACTAAATACAGGGAGGGTTAATCACGAGACGAGAAACAGCCGGGCAGGGGAGGAGAAACACAAGGACAACAGGTGAACACAATCAGACAACTAGACACACCAGGGAAACTAACGACAGGCGGAAAAACACAGGGAAAAGGACCAGACAATAACCCAGGAGGAAAACATGACAGCAAACACCCAAACATACAAAACTACAAACGTGACATAACATGAGAATCGTGACAGAGTCGATACTTTCAATGTTTCATTCGTATTTTTATCATGTTTTCACAGATTACAGCAACTACAAGGGCTGCATGAGTGCAGATGAGTGCTGGCAGTCGAGTCACTCAGACGTGTTTCCTGGCACCTGCTGCAGCCAAGATCTGTGTAATACATGAACGGCATGCAGCACAACTTCCAGTTATAATAACAATCTGCACTCATGAGCTGTATATTATTTCCTTAATAAAGATCAATAAGTTGCAGCAATAGTTGTTGTTGTTTTTTAAATATCAGATAGCTTTTTCTTTTATTTCAAATGGAATTCAGACTTTTAAATATTCACATGTATCTGTATGATTTAACAATTTCCACAATGTAATTCCTGAATCCTAAACCAAGGAACAAAACGTTGGTACCAAATGGCACACACTTCCCTTATAGTACAAGACACTTTGTCCAACCAACTACACTGTGGTGCTTTATCTAAAGCACACTCATCTTTTATGGTGTTCTGTATGTAGAGAATTCTGCATAAAAAGATTGTTCAAGTTCACAAACATATGTGGAGAAACACAAATATACTGTTGTTATACTTTTACTTTTCTCCAAAACAAATTGTTGCAACATTCCTGCACAACACATACTTACAGTGTGTAAACACAAATGATGCCTCTGTCAAATACAGAAAAGTGAAAGGAAAACTTTGAGGATAAATAAATACAAAAAATATTTTTATAAAAACAGAGGAGAGAAAAAGACTTAGTCTGCATTTTACCAGCTCACTGGGTCTGACCACATCTCCTCATCCACCTGCAGAAGAAGCATCACCTGTAGCCTGACGGTCAAACAGCTTCAACGGTTATGCTGCAAATAGCTCTTCAACTGACTTCAGTTCATCCTCCCTCTCTCTTATCCTCCCTCTACCTCTTCCTCTTGCTGCTGTCCATATATCCATTGTTGTTTTTATAAATGTCTTACATGAACCCTTTTTCTAGTGTTGACATCCTGGTTGATGAGTCAACAATAAAGCAGTTTGGTGTTAATGTTCATTATGTGTAGTTGGTTGGACAAAGTGTCTTTACTATAAATGAATTGAGTGCCATTTGGTGCAAAAGTTGGGTTTTGATATGTGTTTATGTCGTTTTGGGTGCAGTTAGTCATTCTGCAGGATGTATGAGGTGTTTTGCACTTTGGGTGTGTGGTTTTGTGAATTGTGTAAAGTGTTTGGAGAAAATGAGCCGTGTTTTCAAAAACTTGTGTTAGCAATTGAGAAAAAGTGTAAAGTGAGATGATGCTGATATTTCAACTTTGCATACTACCCTACAATGAAATGACAGTGTGCCACATTTCTTGGAAAAATGTTATAGTTTTTAGTACAACTTGTGCGTTGCATGTATTTACCGAATTTCAAAGTGAATGATTGACAATGGATCGATTACATTGCTCAACAAGTCCAAATAAAAAGGAAGCTGGCAGCACAGATCAGAAGAATCAACAACGCAGTGTGGCAATACAAGGTTAGATATCTTTGAGTTTTCTTTTCAAATGTGCATTTATTGAAACGCTTCAACTTAAAAGTAGCTTTTCATTCCTCACACTTTTCACCTTTGCTTTTTTCCATACACAGATTTGTGTACAGACTGGTGAAAACATGAAGACTGTTATTCTCGCTCTCATGGTGTTGGTGGTGGTCAGCCAGGGTGGGTTCAGTGTTCAGGAAACACGAAAAGCCTGTAGTATATTCAATTCAAAGTGCTTTGTTGATATGAGTGAAGTGTCAAGTAATAACGGGTTGAAAAAGAAAACATATATAGTGTGTACACTATGCTTTTCTCTGTGTATCGAAACCAGTAATGGTTAATATGTTTAAAACTGATTTTACAGCTGAAGGACAATTTTATATGGCTGTAATAATGCAGCATTAATTTGAACACAAATTATTTATTTTCTTCCCCAGGTGAAGCGTTGACGTGTCACTGTTCAAGCATCCCTGCGATATGTCCAGGTTCAGTGGAAACCTGCGAGTTAGGTGAAGTCTGTGGCAGCATCGCCGTTGGTGTTGGACCCAGTAAGTATAGGCCACTCATTCTACTGTGTCTAGTGCTCATTCTTAACAAATAAGAAATAACATACTGTATTGAGTTCAGAATCATTACTTTGATTGAAAACTTGTAGAAGTTTACTCATAATTCATGCTGTGTTTTTTCATGTTTTCACAGGTCGCTACCATATGAGGAGGTGCATGAAAGCAAGGCAAGGCAAGGCAAGGCAAGGCAAGGCAAGGCAAGGCAAGGCAAGGCAAGGCAAGGCAAGGCAAGGCAAGGCAAGGCAAGGCAAGGCAAGGCAAGGCAAGGCAAGGCAAGGCAAGGCAAGGCAAGGCAAGGCAAGGCAAGGCAAGGCAAGGCAAGGCAAGGCAAGGCAAGGCAAGGCAAGGCAAGGCAAGGCAAGGCAAGGCAAGGCAAGGCAAGGCAAGGCAAGGCAAGGCAAGGCAAGGCAGGGCAAGGCAAGGCAAGGCAAGGCAATTCAAAGTGCTTTACAAAAAATGAAAGAGATTAAGAAAATGGCATTTAAAATCAGTCATTAAAAAGAAAAGCTAATAAAATAAACATTAAAAGAAAAAATACATGGATACAAGTTACAGTGCAGTCAATTAAACATTAAAAGAAAAAAGTACATGGATCAAAGTTACAGTGCAGTCTAAGATATGAATAGTTCAATTAAAAGCAGTGACAAAAAGAAAAGTCTTCAGCCTGGATTTAAAAGTAGTCAGAGTTGCAGCGGACCTGCAGGTTTCTGGGAGTTTGTTCCAGATATTTGGAGCATAATAACTGAACGCTGCTTTACCATGTTTAGTTCTGACTCTGGGGACAGAAAGCTGACCAGTCCCTGAAGACCTGAGAGATCTGGATGGTTCATAATTTAGCAGGAGGTCAGAAATGTATTTTGGGCCTAAACCATTCAGTGCTTTATAAACCAGCAGCAGTATTTTTGAAATATATTCTTTGACACACAGGAAGCCAGTGTAAAGACTTCAGAACAGGAGTGATGTGATCCACTTTCTTAGTGTTAGTGAGGACTCGAGCAGCGGCGTTCTGAATCGGCTGCAGCTTCCTAATAGATTTTTTAGTGAGACCTGTGAAGACACCATTGCAGTGGTCGAGTCTACTGAAGATAAAAGCATGGACAAGTTTTTCCAAATCCTGCTGTGACATTAGTCTTTTAATCCTAGATATATTCTTTAGGTGATAGTAGGCTGATTTAGTAACAGTTTTAATGTGACTGTTGAAACTCAGGTCAGAGTCCATGACTACACCTAGATTTCTGGCTTTATCTGTTGTTTTGAACATTGCAGACTGAAGCTCAGCGCTATCTTTTATACGTTCTGACTTGGCTCCAAAAACCATTACCTCAGTTTTATCTTTGTTTAATTGGAGAAAGTTCTGACACATCCAGTCATTGATTTGTTCAATGCACTTACTCAGTGTTTGAATTGGAGCATAGTCTCCTGGTGAAATTGTTACGTAAATTTGTGTGTCATCTGCATAGCTATGGTAACTTATTTTGTTGTTTTTCATTATCTGAGCCAGTGGTAGCATGTAGATGTTAAAGAGAAGAGGCCCCAAGATGGAGCCTTGAGGAACCCCACATGTCATATTTGTCAACTCAGATGTGTATTTACCTATAGAAACAAAGTTGTTTCTGTCTTTTAAGTAGGATTCAAACCAATTCAGAACTGTTTCCGAAAGTCCCACCCAGTTTTCCAGTCGGTCTAGTAATATGCTGTGGTCAACAGTGTCAAACGCAGCACTGAGATCTAATAATACTAACACTGAAGTTCTGCCACTGTCTGTGTTTAAGTGGATGTCATTAAAGACCTTTACAAGAGCAGTCTCAGTGCTGTGGTTTGGACGAAAGCCTGACTGGAACACATCAAAACAGCTATTTAAATGCAAGAAATTACTCAACTGTTGAAAAACAACTTTTTCAATGATTTTACCTAGAAATGGCAGGTTTGATATGGGCCTGTAATTGTTCATTACTGAAGCATCTAGATTATTCTTTTTTAAGAGCGGTTTAATGACTGCAGTTTTCAGGGCCTCTGGAAAAATACCTGAGTGAAGAGATTTGTTTACTAAATGAAGTAGATCTGAGGCCATGCAAGGCAAATCTTTGAAAAATCCTGTTGGAATAATATCAAGGCAGCAAGAGGAGGATTTCAGAAGTTGAATAATGTCCTCTAGGTTTTTATCATTAATCTGATGGAATTGTGTCATGATGTCTGAATTGATGTTAAGTGGAGATAGGGACAACACATTTGCTGTTCCTGATGCAGAGGCACTGACTGCTTGTCTGATTTTCTGAATTTTGTCAGTGAAAAAGGCAAAATCATTGCACGCCCTGGTGGATAGAAATTCAGAGGGTACTGACACTGGGGGGTTAGTTAGTCTGTCGACGGTAGCAAACAAGGCACGTGCGTTGTTTTTGTTTTTGGTAATGATGTCAGAGAAGAACGATTGTCGTGCATTTTTCAATTCCAAATTATAAAGGCCAAGTCTCTCTTTATAGATTTCAAAGTGAACCTGGAGATTTGTTTTTCGCCACCTGCGTTCAGCTTTTCGACATTCTCTTTTTTCTGTTTTCACGGTCATGGCCTTTCTCCATGGAGATATTTTCTTGCCAGACACTTCCTTTACCTTAGTTGGAGCAATGGCATCTATAACATTTTTTATTTTTGAATTAAAATGATCTACTAGCTCATTTACTGAGATGTTAGCAGGGGCAAGTGTGGTAGAAAAATTCTGAGTAAACATTTCCCTAGTATTTTATATAATAATATCGCTTTGTGGTTACCTCTTTTTGAACATTTTTGTGAACAGAAATAGAGCTCTCAAAGAAAACACAGGAATGGTCAGACAGTGCAACATCAGTCACCACAACCTTAGAGATATTCAGACCCTTTGAGATAATGAAGTCCAGAGTGTGCCCCTTATTGTGCGTGGGCTCCGTCACATGCTGAGTCAGTCCATAGCTATCAAGAACAGAAAACAGTTCTTTAGCCCCTCTGTCCTGGGGGTTGTCAACATGGATGTTAAAATCACCAACAATGACTAGACGGTCAAAGTCAATACACACTATAGACAGCAGTTCAGTAAAGTCATCAAAAAAGCTTGCACAGTATTTGGGTGGTCTATAGATATTTAGGAACAGAGCTCGAGAGGAGCATTTCAGCTGAAGGGCCACATATTCAAAATAATCAAAGTTTCCATACGATGTCTTCCTGCATTGAAGGGAATCATTGAACAGAATAGCAACTCCACCCCCTTTCTTATGCATTCTTTCCTGACTCATAAAACTAAAGTTGGGAGGGGTTGATTCGATAAGAACAGCTGCACTGTTATTTTGTTCAATCCAAGTTTCTGTTAAAAACATAAAATCGAGATTGTGCTCAGTGATAAAATCATTGATTAAAAATGTTTTTCCTGCCAAAGACCTGACATTTAATAAAGCTAGTTTAAGTTTGTTAAACACACTATCAGTCATGTTTTTTGTAACAAGCTGTGGCTGACATGGAATCACTGCTAAATTAGATACACTCACACAAACGTTTGAGCGCTTCCTGTTTCTATGATTCACCGCTCTTAATCTATTACCTATCAACACAGATATCGGCAAAGCTACTGGCAGGCAGGGCCCCGGCATGTCCTGGAAAGAGTTGAGAGTGCCATACGCCCTTGAGCCTGGACCCATCACATATCAGTAAAAGTTTGTTGTGTTTTGTACACACACATCTTTATCAGGCTTCGGAGACTGCAGATGCCCCCTCGAAGGGAGGGGAGGTGGTCGACGTAGGCACGGTGATGGAGACGGGCGAGATGGTGCGGGGGTAGAGGACATGCTGCCAAGGGGGGGAGGTGGTTGACGTAGGCGTGGTGATGAGGACGGGGGAGATGGTGCACGTCTCTGCAGTGATTTTGGTGGGCGTCGTTGAGGAGCGGGGGTAAAGGACATGGTGCCAGCCCTGCGTATCACCTTAGTTTGGTCTTTGAACTCCAGGAAGAAATCGGTGCCAACCCTCTGTATCTCCTTTGTGTGTTCATCGATCTCCAGGAGGGTGGGCGAGGGTGAAAGGGTGAACGGAGTATCCTCAAAGGCGTTGACAGGGGGAGGGGGGGGTGACGGGCAGTGGAGACTCCTCCATGTGTCTCATAGGTCTCCCATAATCAGAACATTCCTCAGGCGGGTGCAGTGATAATTCTTCAGGGTTTTCTGCGTGATGTGTTGTGTCTTTCTCCTGTTTTGATTCCTCTTGTTGCTTGTCCTTGGCAGAGGGAACAGATTGATGACGCAGGCAGTTGAATATGTTAGAGATAAACAATTTCACTCCTGACTTGTTCAGGCAAACTCCATTTGCCTTGAAAAGATGTCTGCGATCCCATAAAAAGTTAAAATTGTCAATAAAATGAACAGAATGGTCAGTACAGGCCGTTGAAAGCCAGGTGTTCAGTGCAAACAATCTGCTGAATCTCTCCACTCCTATTTTGACTGGCGGTAGAGGGCCACTGATGAACACCTCTGCATTTAGAGAGCTGGCAGTTTCCAACAAACATTTAAAGTCTTCTTTCAACACTTCTGACTGTTGTTTCACAACATCATTTGTTCCAATGTGCAGTACCACATTCTTCACAGTCGGATGTTCAGCCCCAATATGCAGGATCTTCTCAGCCAAGTCAGAGACCACATCCTTGGGAAAACAGAGTACTTTGGTGTTGTTCTTATTACACAGACCTTTTACATCTCTTACAGCAGAGTCACCCACAATCAGAGTTTCAGGCCCAGTCGTTAGCTTTCCCTCTAGCCTTTTACTTTTAGAGTAGCTATTGGTCCTTACCCTGCTGTGTGAAGAGGACAGGTTATCCAGGTCATCAGATCTCCGGTTCTCGGTCAGCGGAGCGTATCTGTTCTGGATTGGCACACTTGGTGGTTTAGGAGGATTGTTTGTAATTCTCCCTTTAGCAGCTGTCCACTGCTGTTTCCTAGTATGAATAGGGGTTGAAGAGGCGCTCTTCCTGGGTGATAACAATGCAGGCCAGCCGGTCGCATCACAGATTTCGGAGCTCTGGGCTCTGCCTGTTATCCGTCCTCCCAAATCCTATGGAAATGATTTACTCTTAGGCTTTGCACCCAGAGAGTTCCAGGGAGGACTACCACTTGTAGATTTATTACCCGGTACACAGCCCTCCTGTTCCTTGGAATCCTTGTAGCTGTTAACTAGCTGTGAGTTAGCATACCCTTCTCCATTACTTTGCAACACTGGTAAAGTCGTGTCATTCCCACGACATAGTCCATTCACTTCCACGTTAACTTCCAACCGTTGCATTTTCATTTCCAACACAGCCATCTTCTGTATAAGTTTCTGGAAGTCATCTGTAGAGAACGGAGGCATTTTGCTACCAACTAGCTAAATAGCATGCAGTAGCCTACCAGGCTTTAGCTGTTGTTAGGCCACGCTATTGTAAGACTGACGTCGTCGTAAAAATGTTGAAATATGGCTGAAACCCTACGTCTATTTACGAAGATGAACTGTCCCAGTGATAAGTTAATGTCCAGGAGCCGCTGCTCGAAGTTTTCAGAGAATAAGAATAGGAAAATCAGCATAAAAAGTAAGCAGAGGCAAGAGCAAGCAGAAAAGCGTCTGCACTGTAAGAAAGATAAGCAGAAGTACAGATGCATGCATGCGTCTGAGTAACGCAGGAGCAGCGTATTCTCACGGCCGCTGCTGCAGCCGAGACTTGTGCAACTGATGGACTGCCTGCAACACAACTTCCAGTATTAATGATAACCTGCTGTGCACTCAAGCACTCATAATAAAGATCAATCTGTCACAACGTTGCCTTGTCACTATCTCTTTTTCTATTGGTATTTAAAAACAACATGAATCTCATTTCAATTCCAACAAAACTTCGTATTAAAGATCAAATGTCGCATATGTGAAATCTACATTTGAATAGCCTTGAGTGTTTTTCAACTATTTGAAGTGGAAAACTTTGCCATGTTGTTATGGTTTGTGTTTATTTTATATGTTTAGCTTTTTAGCTTACTGAGTTTTACAGGCGAGCATACTGTAGGTGTCCAGTCAGAACTGACCAAATACATTTTAAAACACCTTTGTTTTTTACCGAGTGGCTTTAATAATTCTGATTTCATCATGTTCTAGTGTAAATCAATGCAGGTTGTGCTTTCCATGTTGTCAGCATGTTGGAGGGGCTACACTGGGTTTTAACTCTAGGTTGTACTTGTAAAATATCAATGAATACACAAGGTTGAGTATAACAACAACCCCCACACATAGATAAAACAGACTGTCTGCATGCATTCAAAGATATTACAGATGAGATCAAAAATACTGAAAAACCTTCAATTCAAAAGACATTAAAGTAGTCTCAGTAAAGTTTATAGTGAAATAAATCCACATAATCCAATTGTTTTCCGGCCTGCTGCCAGGACTCTGTCAAACAGCATACAGAGGAGGAGGAGGTGAAGACAATAATACAAATATTGAATACTTGTTATTTGTTTACTTGGAGAGGTCCCAGGCCACCTCCTGGGCCCTGCCGTGTTGCCCTTGAGCAAGGCATCTGACACCCCCACTCCCATAGCTCCCCGGGTGCTGTACAATAGCTGCCCACTGCTCCTAGTACTAGGATGGGTTAAATGCAGAGGCCACATTTCACTGTGTGTGCTGTGAGCTCTGCATGTGTGACCATTAAAGAGGGTTTCATCCCTCTGATTTTAATAAAGGTATTCTGATTATGTATGCTCGTCAGGGTCTATTAAATGTTACCAATATTAGCCATTTTCCAGGTTAAGAAGGATAGAGGTAATGTTTGTTTTTTCACAGGAGGTGACTATCGGGCTTCTTTGGTCTCTATTTCAGCATTGCATATTGCCCAACGAAAGGACAACATTTCCCTTGGGAAAGTACAACTTGTGCCACACATGTGTCTTTACAATAACAGAGGGAATGTTTGACACTGGATTTCCCCTTAATTGCGCAACAAGCCCAAATAAAAAGGAAGCTTCGCCTGGCAGCACACATCTGAGGAATCAACACTCGAGGAGGACAGTCGACCCGGTGAGATATCTTAACTTGTTTAGTGTGGATTTGGATTTGGATGCTTCTAGGTAAATGTAACATTTGAATCCTCACACGTTTCACCTTTGCTTTTTTCATATAGAGATTTGTGAACAGACACGTGAAAACCATAGACTGTATTTTTAAAGGTGAAAACATGAAGACTGTGATTCTCGCTCTCATGGTGTTGGTGGTGGTCAGCCAGGGTGAGTTCAGTATTCAGGAGAAAGAAAATAACTTCCTGTCCGTTCAATATTTGCTTTATTGGAGGAGTGTTTTTAAAATGTTTTTACATTTACTTTGTGGTTGTTTTTCTTACCTTTGATCTTCTTTAACTGTGTTTATGAATGGACAATGTAAATTCCTCGTATGTGTGAATCTACTTGGCAAAAACCCTGTTTCTGATTATGATTATGACAAAGACAACAAAAAATCAAATTAATCTTGAACTGTGTTTGTGTTTTTTTAGTCATGAAAATGCAGCACTAAACAAACGTGTTGTCTTTTATTTCCCAGGTGAAGCGTTGAGGTGTCGCTGCGGAGGCACCTCAAAGATATGTTCATCAGGCCCAGTTGAGACTTGCCGCGGTTTCAATCAAGTCTGTGGCAGCATTGTTATACATGCTGGACCCCGTAAGTATAGGCCACTCATTCCAGTGTGTTGTAAACAATAAGGAAGAAACAAAATTCCCTGGACCAGTTCAGAGTCGATACTTTCAATGTTTCATTCGTATTTTTATCATGTTTTCACAGATGTCAGCTACTTCAAGAGCTGCATGAGTGCAGTAAGCTGCAGGCAGATGAGTCACTCACAGGTGTCGTCTGGCTCCTGCTGCAGCCAAGATCTGTGTAACTGATACATGAACGGCATGCAGCACAACTTCCAGTTATAATAGTAATCTGCACTCATGAGCTGTATATTATTTCCTTAATAAAGATCAATAAGTTGCAGCAATAGTTGTTGGTGTTTTTTACAGTTTTTCTCAATTGCTAACACACATTTGTTTTTAATTGCTCAGTTTCTCAGAACACTAAACACAATTCACAAAACCACACACCCAAAGTGCAAAACACCTCATTTCTCCTGCTAAATGAAGAACTGCACTCAAAACTACATAAACACTTACCAAATGCAAACTTTTGCACCAAATACAACACACTTCATTCATAATACTAGATGGTTTGACCACCCAGCTACACACTGATGAGCATCATCTAAAGCACTTTCATCTGTTATGGGCTATGCTCTGTACACAGAGGGTTCTGCAGAGAAAGATTGCTTGAGTTTACAGAAATACAGTAAATGAAGAAATACAAATGAGTTGTTGAAAAAAAATCACATTTTATTCAAAAATAACATTGTGCAATATGCATCTCAGCACATAGTTGCTATGCTTCGGATCTCTCTAAGTGTGATGGCATTGTTTGCCCAAACCCAGTTTGTAACTGCTGCTTCCTGTGCCTCATTGAACATCCTTAACCTTCCACCTGCGCCTCTTTTTCTTCAGTCAAAATTGGGTTTTGCCCCCTGGGTATCGATTTACACACGGCATCTATTGCACGTCTGTCCGTCCTGGGAGAGGGATCCCTCCTCTGTTGCTCTCCCTGAGGTTTCTCCCATTTTTCCCTTTAAACTGTGGGTTTTCTCTGGAAGTTTTTCCTTGTACGATGTGAGGGTCTAAGGACAGAGGGTGTCGTGTTGTCATACTGATATTCTGTACACACTGTGAAGACCACTGAGACAAATGTAACAGTTGTGATATTGGGCTATATAAATAAACATTGATTGATAAAAATAAACATTGATATTTTATTCAAAAATAACATTGTGCAACATGCATCTCAGCACATAGTTACCATGCTTCGGATCTCTTACAGTTTTTCTCGATTGCTAACACACTAAAATTCTACATAAAGCACAATTATTTTAACTGACACTCAAAGAGCAAAACATCGGCTCAAATCTCCAAAACTCTAAACACGTTTTCAGCTTTTCACACAATTTGCAAATCAACACGGCACTTTTTGAAAACCACTGCACACGTTTCTCCACGTAAGACACAGGAATCTGACATAAAGTCACGTGTTAGCTGGTTTAAAACACTGATATTCAAAATGCCTCACACATGGACCAATGATCAAGAAACACGTTCCACCTGACCAAACACCTGATCGCATAATTGTTGGCTCATCAATCAGGATGTTAGCACTATGAAAAGACCACAGGTGAGTACTTTCTTAAAGCAACAATGGAAGAAAGTTGCAAGAGGAAGAGGAAGAGCTGGGCTGAGAGTGAGAGGAGGAGGAGAAGGAGGAAGAGGTGGGTGAGAGTGAGAGGGGGAAGAATGAGAGGTAGAGGTAGAGCTGGAGGGAGAGGACGTGGACAAAGAAGAATACTCTCTAATGAAATGAAATGTTATCAACCATGGTGTGACGATGAGAGAGGCTGGACAGAGGGTTCAGCCTAATCTAAACCGGTTTACTGTCGCCTCTGTAATCCGGACACTTAGACTTGAAAACAGGTTAGTTACCAGTTTTTAGCTCTGCGTAATTCATGATATATCAGTGCTTATATCTGTTGTGTGAAATGTATTTACTTCATTACTGTAATTGAATTGTTGGCATGTTGCATACTATAACTGTACAAAGATCTTGCACAATGTACTGTGGTAAACTAACTTTTATGCAACACAGACACTGACCAACCACTATATCTTTGTTGTTTATATGAAGGACTGAGAAACAAAGAGGTGCAGGTGGAAGGTTAAGGATTTTAATGAGGCACAGGAAGCAGCAGTTACAAACTGGGTTAGGGTTAGGGTTAGCTCTAATAATAATAATTCATGATATGTCAGTGCTTATAAGCACTGATATATCATGAATTACGCAGAGCTTTTCAAGTCTACAGTTTTTCTCGATTGCTAACACACTAAAATTATACATGAAGCACAATTATTTTAACTGACACTCAAAGAGCAAAACATCGGCTCAAATCTCCAAAACTCTAAACACGTTTTCAGCTTTTCACACAATTTGCAAATCAACATGGCACTTTGTGCAAACCACTGCACACGTTTCTCCACGTAAGACACAGGAATCTGACATAAAGTCACGTATTAGCTGGTTTAAAACACTGATATTCAAAATGCCTCACACATGGACCAATGATCAAGAAACACGTTCCACCTGACCAAACACCTGGTAGCATAATTGTTGGCTCATCAATCAGGATGTTAGCACTATAAAAAGACCACAGGTGAGTACTTTCTTACAGCAACAATGGAAGCCAACATGGAAGCAAGGGCAAGAGCAAGAGGAAGAGGAAGGGCTGGGCTGAGAGTGAGAGGAGGAGGAAGAGGTGGGGTGAGAGTGAGAGGAGGAAGAATGAGAGGTAGAGGTAGAGCTGGAGGGAGAGGACGTGGACAAAGAAGAGTACTCTCTGATGAAATGAAATGTTATCAACCATGGTTTGACGATGAGAGGCTGGACGGAGGGTTCAGCCTAATCTAAACCGATGTACTGTTGCCTCTGTAATCCGGACACTTATGGCGCGTTTCCACTGCAGCGGGTAGCCCCGTTTAAGCGTCCTTAACCGTCCTCAAGCGGCCAGGCCGGTTTTTGGTGGCGTTTCCATACAGACCCGGCGCCAGAACAAATCTAAAGGGAGGGCCTATGATTTTCATGGGAGGGCACACAAAACCGTCACGTGCTGCGGGCCTGCAGCACAATATATTTCAAACAGCAAGGCCAACAGCATTGCGTAAAGACGCACACTTATCGCAAACATACACAAATAAAGGGCAACATAGCAACCACTTTGAAACATTGTGTGCATGGCAGCACAAACACTGGTAAATCACGAGCAAGGTTGACAGCTAAAAAAGCTATAATATAAACGACAGCTGACACGTAATAACGGCTCCGTGCAGCTGATCTGCACCAAAGTACTCATTTCCTTATTTGTTTCCTCGCGTATCTCTCTCTCTCTCTCCACAAACTCTCACATGAAATGTGTTCTTTTGATGCGGCATGCCTTAGCAGTCCTTTATCAGTCTGTAATGCGTGTTTCCAGTCGCAAAAACCTTTGACAGTAAAAGCCGCATCAGATGAAGACGTATTCACTTTAAACTGTCTACAGGGGAAACAAAAGGCTGCGTCTGCTTTTAACGAATCTTCAAGCCATGGTCTGTTGTGTACCATGCAGCGGCAAAAGTGCGCTTCTTTCCTGAAAATCTCCCTGGATAACGATCCAGCTTCACCTGCTTGGGTTTATTAACCCCAAGATCATCGCTAACTCAGCCCCGGGGTTTGCCGAGGTCAAGCTTGTGACATTAAGGCGTGCTGCTGCAACGGCTGGTGCAGGGTCGCCAGCAGCACCATCGGCTGCAGTTCTTTCATCGCTATTTCGTTTTAATACATCCTTAGACCTTTTGAGCCAATTTCTGATGTCCATTTTGTAATGCAAACAGAAATGGGAGTCTACAGAATGCACAATAAACAAATCCAGAATAGGCGGCAGAGTGTGACGCTGTGATTGGTCTAAATGGGGACGAATCACAAATCACAGACACATGCATTTATTTGACGTAGCCTGCGATTTTTTGTTATTGTTCTGACATCACATACATCGTAGCATAAAAGTTCACAGTTTATTTATAATTAAAAAAATAAAATAAATTTATTTTTTTATTTTTATAAATAATAAAAAACGTGTTTATTGGGGGAGGGCAGGAATGTCAAATGGGAGGGCCTGGCCCTCCCACGGCGCCGGGCATGTTTCCATATAGCCTAGTACCGGCCAGCGGGTACTTTTTCCCTCTTTTTCCGGCCTCATAAAATCGTGGTTCCCTCAGACCAGGGCCAGGGCTGAACTAGTGACGTCAACACTCTCGACTGCTGATTGGTCAGAGAGAATCGTCACAAGATCGCGCGCGAGTTCATCCCTAGCGTCGCATATATATTTAGAAGCAAGCTTGCAGCATTTTTATAAACAGCATTTTGTAAACGGATGAGCTACAAAAATGGCTACGTCTAATAAGAAAAGCACACCGTGGTCGACCGAGGAGGTGACGACGTTCCTACATCTCATTAGGGATGATCAAATCCAGCGGGAGCTCGACGGAACAACTCGAAATGTGAACAAAAACAAAGCCGATCGCCCCGCCTACACTGCGTTGCTACCCCAGGTCCTAAACTGTAATGGAAATGCGCCACGGCCTCGGACGGCCAGTGAGGCAGCCCGAGGCCAGAGCGAGGACGCTTAAACGGGGCTACCCCGCTGCAGTGGAAACGCGCCATTAGACTTGAAACAGGTTAGTCACCAGTTTGTAGCTCTGCATAATTCAGTGCTTATATCTGTTGGCTGAAACAGCATGCTGGCACAGAAATGCACAAGGGAGCAACACAAAATAAAGGTGCATCAAATATAACTAAATTCTTCAGCAGTTCAACTGCAGAACAAGACAAAGTTGCTGCATGTGAGGTAACATCAGTGTATCACACAGTTAAGCATGGTTTGAGTTACAACAGCATGGACTGCAGTAATAAGCGGGCAAGTGCCATGTTTAGTGATTCGAACACTGCAAAGAAAATGCAATGTGGAAGAACAAAGGCTGAGATGATAACAGCCAATGTGCTTGGCCCCAAAACTGTTCGGGATATTCTAAAAGAGCTGTGTCCTCCTCTCACCGAGGTCGCAGCAGGTGAGGAGGTGGAGTAACTAAAAAAGTAACTAAATCCGCCAGAAACCCGAAAATCTTTGCGCGCACGCGCGCGGGGGACA
The DNA here is from genome assembly GCF_902827175.1 of Gymnodraco acuticeps. Taxonomy (NCBI): domain Eukaryota; kingdom Metazoa; phylum Chordata; class Actinopteri; order Perciformes; family Bathydraconidae; genus Gymnodraco; species Gymnodraco acuticeps. The sequence continues at coordinate 23,205 of NW_022990023.1, forward strand.
CATGCATGTGTCCCGTTTCTCCATTTTTGGAAGTTGGCAACCCTAGGAGGCAGGTACTTGCTTTCAAAGAGAACAGGGGCAAACAAACTTTGCCCCTGTTCTGGGGCAGTATTTACGTGTTCAGAGGAGTGTTCACGTGTTCAGTGTAATGACGTACAACGTCCTCGACAACTTCTGTAGTCCTATTCAGCCACTTGTTAACAACCATCGTTTTTCAGACACGTAAACTCTTCAAAAATCATCAGTGGGGTCACTGCTGATGTATTTAATGTCGTAGAACAAAACGTGATCTGTCTCTTAAATGTGTCTCAACCACAGACCTTATTTCCAGATATTTTCCCAAATCCTATGGAGAAATCCCATTGACTCTGAGACGAGGGAACCGGTAGTGGTAAAATGCTAACTCATTTCCGGGTTTTAGGACTCGTCACTGCACCACTCTATGCCGCTCACAAAAACAACCATGGGGGACTGGGTCGGGTCGATCATCACTGGAAAGTGGAATGAACTATTTTGAGGTACGCAGTTTAAGCTCTTAGACTTATTCTGCAATGTAAAGAAGAAACCAAAAGTGATTTGATCAAGCTGATGATTTTAAGTGAATAACCTTTATTTTTTGTATGTATTTAAAATAAGGCGTTATTTAAATACTGATTGTTATTTGTATTGTAAGCAGTAAGGAGCTGTGGTACTCTGTCTCAGTGACAGGAACAAACTTTTTTTCTAAGAAAATTGGATTGGACAACAGGAATATATTGTCGTTTTTTTATTGTAAAAGATACATTTAAAAATCGTTTGGATCTGTGTTTATTTATTTATGTCATTTGAATATATTTCGAATCCTGTTGGCTCGATCCTTTGGAGTCATGATGATGTCATCAACACATTTAGAATGCTCTTTACTTTGATGCGTGGTATGACCTCACAATGATGTCACGTTCCATGTTCCAAATGCCTACAGGAAGAAACCGTTTCTATCACATTTGGTTACATTCAGTGTAGGACAAAGGAATCCACTTTAAATCGACTCAATTTAGAGACCATTGAAGAACCTTTTATAGCAAAAATGTCTCAAACATTTCAGGTAGAGAGAGAAGACATAATCTCCAGCAAGTCTGCAGAATATCGAGTATTGGACTTTATTCGAGAAGGACAATTTGGCAAGGTTGCAAAATGTGTCAACCTAAAAACCTCAGAGATTATAGCCATTAAGATTCACAAAGACAGTGAAGATCAAGTTGAAGAAGTGAGAATGCTAGAAAAAATCAGGAAACTTGACCCAGAGAAGAACAACCTTATAAGATGTATTGACAATTTCTTTTTCGGAGACATTTCTTGCCTCGCATTTGAGATGTTGGATCAGAGCCTTTTGGACTTTATGATAAACAGAAAGAAAGCATATACGCTTAATGAAATCCGTCCAATCACACAGCAGCTACTTGTAGCATTCAGAGCCCTGAAGAGCATTGGCGTCATTCATTCAGACCTTAAACATGACAACATCATGCTTGTGAACCACCAGAATCAGCCCTTTAGGATTAAATTGATCGACTTTGGTGAGGCCATCCCAACATCTGAAGTAGAAATTGGAACAGAAATGCAACCTCTAGCATACAGAGCTCCAGAGGTGTACTTGGGCCTCCCCATTTCTGAGGCCATAGACATGTGGTCACTGGGATGTATTATTGCAGAGATGTATATTTTTGCTAACCTCTTCGCTCACGACTCAAAATACTGTATTATGAAAGTAATTTGCCATCTTATTGGCCAACCAGGAGACCACTTGCTAAATGCTGGAAAGTTCTCCTCCAAGTACTTCATTAGGGAACGGGAAAATAGTCCAGAGTGGAGATTTAAAACGCCAGAGGAATACAAGAAACAAACCGGTGTCGAGTCTGACATTTCAGAGCGTGCTTTAGACCAGTATTCAAGTTTGGATGAAAAATTGGAGGATTACGCAGAGGAAAAGGGCAGAGTTGAGTTGAAAGACAGGATGGCCTTTGTACAACTGCTTAAACGGTTATTTGACCTGGATGCTAACTCACAAATCACACCCGAGCAAGCCCTGACCCACAGCTTTGTAACAATGGGTCACCTGGAGGAGGACCTGGACTGCAGCCCTTATGTAACAGATGATGTCAGGTGGATGGCCATCTGCAGACTGGACCATTCTGAACCATCGGATGTTCCTGTCAATAATTACGAAACTGACTCGAGTGGTGGAGAGAAAGACATGGAAATCTCCTGTAATGCAGACGCACGGCCAGATGGTTTCTGTCAAGATCCTCCTATCACATCTTTTAGGGAAGGCTCACAGAAAGAGCAACCCATGACTTCCATTGCGCACAATTCAAATCTAGAGAAGTCCAATATTGACACAACACACAACGAGTCCACACCTAATTCCAACGATGGTGCTGCAGCCGCCATCACACCTACTGATCAGGGCGATGTCGACAAAACGCGCACAGGATTACCAAAGAGGCGAAATGTTTTTCAGCGAATGAGAAAGAGAGTGGTTTCCTTTTTCAGACGTTTTAATGCCAGTAATGCAGACGCACGGCCAGATGGTTTCTGTCAAGATCCTACTATTACATCTTTTAGGAAAAGCTCACAGAAAGAGAAACCCATGACTTCCATTGCTCACAATTCAAATCTAGAGAAGTCAGAGGACCTGGGCTGCAGCTCTTTTGTAAAAGAAGTAGGTAGCTTGTCAAGCATCTGCACCCTGGACCATTCAGATTCATCGGATGTTACAAACAATTCTGAAGCATTTCAGGTAGAGAAAGAAGACATAATCTCCAGCAAGTCTGCAGACTATCGAGTATTGGACTTTATTGGAGAAGGAGCATTTGGCAAGGTTGCAAAATGTGTCAACCTAAAAACCTCAGAGATTATAGCCATTAAGATTCACAAAGACAGTGAAGATCAAGTTGAAGAAGTGAGAATGCTAGAAAAAATCAGGAAACTTGACCCAGAGAAGAACAACCTTATAAGATGTATTGACAATTTCTTTTTCGGAGACATTTCTTGCCTCGCATTTGAGATGTTGGATCAGAGCCTTTTGGACTTTATGATAAACAGAAAGAAAGCATATACGCTTAATGAAATCCGTCCAATCACACAGCAGCTACTTGTAGCATTCAGAGCCCTGAAGAGCATTGGCGTCATTCATTCAGACCTTAAACATGACAACATCATGCTTGTGAACCACCAGAATCAGCCCTTTAGGATTAAATTGATCGACTTTGGTGAGGCCATCCCAACATCTGAAGTAGAAATTGGAACAGAAATGCAACCTCTAGCATACAGAGCTCCAGAGGTGTACTTGGGCCTCCCCATTTCTGAGGCCATAGACATGTGGTCACTGGGATGTATTATTGCAGAGATGTATATTATTGCTAACCTCTTCGCTCACGGCTCAAAATACTTTATTATGAAAGTAATTTGCCATATTATTGGCCAACCAGGAGACCACTTGCTAAATGCTGGAATGTTCTCCTCCATGTACTTCATTAGGGAACGGGAAAATAGTCCAGAGTGGAGATTGAAAACGCCAGAGGAATACAAGAAACTAACCGGTGTCGAGTCTGACATTTCAGAGTATGTTTTAGACCAGTATTCAAGTTTGGATGAAAAATTGGAGGATTACGCAGAGAAAAAGGGCAGTGTTGAGTTGAAAGACAGGATGGCCTTTGTACAACTGCTTAAACGGTTATTTGACCTGGATGCTAACTCACGAATCACACCCGAGCAAGCCCTGACCCACAGCTTTGTAACAATGGGTCACCTGGACTGCTGCCCTTATGTAACAGATGCTGTCAGGTGGATGGCCATCTGCAGACTGGACCATTCTGACGCATCGGATGTTCCTGTCAATGATTACGAAATGATTACTGATCAGGGCGATGTCGACAAAACGCGCACAGGATTACCAAAGAGGCGAAATGTTTTACAGCGAATGAGAAAGAGAGTGGTTTCCTTTTTCAGACGTTTTAAGAAATAATCCCCTAGAAAGTAAATGAAAAGAAATATCTAATTTAATCTAATTGATTGTAAAATAAGCTAAAGTTGGGTTTTTCCAGGTACGCTGGTTTTTTCCTGCATTATAAATAAATGCACAATCCTAAAAACACAATATAGATATGTGAAACCCCCCAGATCCGAAGCTTTCAAATAGGGGCCCCTAAACAGAAAGCCCCTTAATTTCCCCCTCACTGCACAGAGCTCTGTCTGGTGTTATTGGTACATACCCCCATGGCTGCTTCTGTCTCACGGTCTCATATTTATTTGTGCATAAAAAAAAATTAAAAAAAATTCCACTACTTGAGTGTATTTCAACATTAATGAGTATCGAATCAAATATTATGTTTTAGAAAACTGTTTTTAAGGCAGACATATCAATCAACTCATGCATGCTGATTGCTACCAGCGCTTTTTAACCTGATAAGACTGAAGACTTTTCTTTTTGTCGCTGCTTTTAATTGAACTATTCATATCTTAGACTGCACTGTAACTTTTATCCATGTACTTTTTTTCTTTTAATGTTTAATTGACTGCACTGTAACTTTTATCCATGTATTTTTTCTTTTAATGTTTATTTTATTAGCTTTTCTTTTTAATGACTGATTTTAAATGCCATTTTCTTAATCTCTTTCATTTTTTGTAAAGCACTTTGAATTGCCTTGTGTTGAAAAGTGCTATATAAATAAACTTGCCTTGCCTTGCCTTGCCTTGCCTTGCCTTGCCTTGATAATCTGGTTTGTATTACAAAACTAAATGAAGTAAAATGGAAAATATGAAAGAACAGAACATACAATATAAGGCCTTTTTAAAATGTATTGCTTGAATTGGTTAATATTGATCTCTTTTATTAAATGTTCTTAAACAATCTTCCACAATGCACCTACCTTTTTGCAGTATATAATCTGTGTTACTACATTTCACCAGTAGACCTCTCTTCAACTCTACTCTGAGCAGCTACACAGAGACACTGAAGGAAGAGGTGGGATAGTAATGGAGGGTGGACGTTGGAGGGGAGTTTTTTTGTTGTAAAACTGTAACACAACAGAGATTTAAAAAAAAAAAAAGAGCATACAGAAATGACCATATAGATAGTATGTTAACAAAGGGAACATTTCTATTTAAGTATTAAGCAGCAGTGACAGTATAACACAATGACAAACTCCTGCCACAGCTACAGTACATTAAGTGAACAGAGCTAGCTTTTGCTGTAACGTCGGGTATGTATGGCAGCCTGTTTGCGCCACAGAAAAGTCATAATTATAATTATGACGCCAAGTCCAAGTCCAATTGAAATCCATATTAAGGTCAGATTTGCTACCACTACAGGAGTTTATTGTGAATATCTTTCCGTACTATCTCACTTCGGACCACTGGAAGTCTGACGTGATCTCTGAGGCGGACTGGCACGCTGACTTCCTGTTTCCCCCAAGCAAATAACATTTTAATCCACACCAAGGATTGTGATGAGTTGCTGATCTGGAAGTATAACTATCTGCATACATTTTATTTAGATATGTTCATTTTGAGAAGCCGATCACTGATAATAAATTATCAAAATATGCATTCCTGAGTAGATTAGAATTAACCAGTGTACACTAAGCATAAGGCTACATGAATAAAGATAAACTACCACTTAAACAGCAGAAGATAAAAACATTAAGGTCGCAAACACAGGTGTACAAACAATATAAGCAGGGGTGCACATCACTGGTACGCAGGTACGCATGCGCAGCAACAATCTGAAATGCGTACCGTCACTTGTGTCACAAAGCGCATTTGCGTACAGACGTACTTGTGAAGCTTTTCCAGAAGGCGGTTAGATCACCGGACGACAGAGTCCGTCTCCGTGTTCACAGACAGGGCTGCTGTTAACGTCGGTCTGTACAACGGAATTGTGCCAAAACTACGCCAACCGGCTGCGGAGGGAGACTCCCCCCCTTCACTGGAGAACTGCGCTAAAACAACTGATCCCCCCGACTTTCCTGAAGTACTAGAATAGCTACATAATTGATATCACAATTTAATCGGAGCTGATCACAACTTGTCATGAGTGATCCAGTCATCTCGATGAGCATTCGGGCTGTGAATAAACGACTTGTGTTTTACATTTAGGCTGTCTGAAGGTATGGACATTGGACAGCTATCAAAGCTATACTATACATCACATTAAGAACGATGTACAAATGAAAGTCGGACACAAATATATAATTTAAATGATTTATTCAAGTTTGCAATATTTTGAACAGGCATCCACACAGTCACCTACTTTGTAATGTTCGATACCTCCCTGTAAGCGTCACGATATCCACCTCTCACCCACAACCTCACATACGAGCACTGAATGTGCATCAAAGTGATCTTAGGAAGGCAGATATAGCAAAAGATTAACGTAAACGACAAACGAGGCGATCGACATGTTTATTTCCTGGTAAGTCAACAATGGGTCCTCAATGTACACGCCTCGGATTCCTATGACGAAATAATAGAATGTCGCCAGTTGTCATGACTCAAGTTATACTGCAACACCGGTACGCAAATAAAAGTCACGGTACGCCAAAGATTAAAATGAGGAAGTGCTGGTACAGTACCAGTGATTACCGGACACTTTGAGCACTGATGTTCATGCATAAGTAATTTGTATGATCAAAATAAGGAATTTTCATAAATACCAATACTTTCAAAACAGAGTCTAATGTGTGTCACGATGTAAATAGCATCGCTCACAATGGACACCTGCAGGGGCGCAGGTGAGATTTTGAAATGGGGGGGACGAAACTGAAATTATTTTCACCATATTTACTGACTATTTGTTTTACTATGTGTTTTAAAATCATAAGTAAATAACCGTATGCTCAAATATTAACTGTTTCAAGATCAAATATAATACAATGTAAATGAATTGGTATTTACCTTTAATTTAAGTGCAAGAAGGATAATTTATTAAGACGTTTGAGAAAATAACAATTAGAGGAATAACAATTAACAATAAGTAAAAGTAATCTATATATTACACATACAGTATGTACCCACAAATTACTTCTTTATACAGTATGCTGCTGTGTCGGACAGCTCTAACTTAAACGCTGCCCCACACAGGCCTGACTGGTACATGCACTCATAGTACTTAATGCATATTATATGTACACCTAAATTACTTCTCTATACATAGTGCAGCCACTTGCATATAAACACAACTAAAACACAACTAAAGGCTGCCGTGTAGGACAGCTCTAACTTAAACACTTCCCCACACAGGCCTGACTGGTACATGAACATATTCTTAATGTACACTATATCTATATATATATTTACTGACTGGAAATAGACTCCTCAAAGGACCCAAAAACTGTTCTCCTCCTTTCATTACCCTGCACAAATTGCTGGGCAATTTGTATTTTATTCAGTCTGTCGAGCCTCTCTTTTTGAATACAACCCCATTGGGTCTTTTTTGACTCATGGTCGATTGCAACCATGTTTTTAATCTACGCAGTCCAATAAAGCTCTGCCAGCAGTAAATAATACTACAGTGTCTGTGTTAATGTTATTTGTGGATAGCCTTAATAAACGGAGATGTTCCAACGTCCCGTTCATCTTTTCCCCGGAGTTTGCAAAGTGTCTAGACAGCTGGTTACCGGCTGACAACGAGCCTAGTCAGAATAGTACCGGTGAGCATCTAATCTATGGCTTCGGAGCCTAGATACCGGCACTGAGGAAGGTAACACCTTGGAGACGTAGCCCCTGGGTGGGCACATCGGAATGATCTAAGATGATTTAACAGTGTCCTTATGAAATTGGGGGGGGGACGTATCCCCCCGCCCCCCCCCCCCACCCCCCACCCCCCCCCCCCCCCCACTATCTACGCCCCTGCCTGGGTGTTTGCTTTTACTGCTAATACCCTGATATACATCTGGGTGTAAAAGGCAACACTGGCTATGGCACCCCGGGTGTGAATATCATTGTTAGCTACTGCATCTTCCTTTTTGTTAAATGATTACTTTATGGTGACCACCTTTAATACACTGGGTTACATAATCCACACATGGAACTAGAGTTGGGGGTATTGTTTCCACACGGACATATATGTGGTTACCTTTATATGTTGTGTGCCCTCCTGGCTCTTTCTCTTGTTGTCCCGGGCTGCGACCCGACAACAGAAAAAAAAAGTGTGCAAATGTATTTAGTATCCTATCCATGTGAACATGGTTTAGATGGGGGTGGACCTAACCTCCTCTAGGAGGGTCCGGGGGCTAGCCCCCCCGGGAAGATTTTGGTGCACTTTGAGAGCAAAATTAAGAGATCTATGGATACATCTCTCAACACCCATTTGAAACAGAACTGTAAACAGATGTACTTTTTCTTTATGGATATTTTACTAATCACTCCCCTTTTAAACTGTATTCTTGTTTTACTGTCCTAGAGTATTTCAAACCTGTTCATTTATTCTCTTATTTTTTAATAACTATAATGATCAGTGGCGTCGCCTGGCCTTAAAGCCCCAAATGTTTTTTCTGTAGCCCCGGACAATTCTCCCTCAATAATATAATACATTAACCGTGCTTTACCTGAACCTCATCATGACACTAGAGAGGACGGTAGGACTGTAATTTCCCGTGTTCAGTGAATGCAACAGAGGCAAGACACCAGACCAATCAGAGAGTTGCATGGAAATAAACGTATGCTTAGGCGCATTCACACCGCAGTACTTTTCCCACAAAGGTTCATGAGAACTTAGTTCATGAGATCTCTTTTGTCGCGTTCACACCAAAAAGAGCCGGTACTCAAATTAGTTCATGAGAACCTTTTTACCCCCAGGAAAGTCCCTGCTAGAGAGCAGGGACTTTCTCTTGTGAGAAAAGAGCTATATTTCTGATTGGCTGGGCGTATTGCAAACCACGCCCCGTAAAACTCCCAAAAAGTTTTGCACTAAGCCAGTATCTATTTTCATCTAATATTTTAATTAGAAAGAGCTTTTCAATCAATATTCTATCATATACATTATTTAGTGTGCATTGAGATTTAACATATAATGCTTGACGAAGTTCCCAAATAATCCCAAAGGTTTGTATGTGAGATTTAATTAGTTAACAGAGCAAATAATGACAAATATTTCCCTGAACGTGAACAGGAAGATTGTTAAAATTATTGTAAAATGTGCACTTCACAAATCACCCAGCAGGCTGCAGCCTTTTAAAGGAATTTGCAGTAAGATTTAAATAGAAGTGCTTAGGCGCATTCACACCGCAGTACTTTTCCCACAAAGGTTCATGATAACTTAGTTCATGAGAACTCTTTTGTCGCGTTCACACCAAAAAGAGCCGGTACTAAAATTAGTTCATGAGAACCTTTTTACCCCCAGGAAAGTCCCTGCTAGAGAACAGGGACTTTCGTGCGGCTCTCTTGTGAGAAAAGAGCTATATTTCTGATTGGCTGGGCGTATTGCAAACCACGCCCCGTAAAACTCCCAAAAAGTTTTGTGAAGCCGCCATTTTATTATCCTCGCATTAGCATTATTAGCATTAGCATTAGCCCAGCGCAGAAACGCAGAGAGACTAACTTATGGCAACACAAAATAAAACATGGGAGCGGTGGAGATGAGGAGGTGTCGGCGTTCTGGCGATTTACTCGGAAGGCTTCAGTAGAAGCTGCTGGGAGTCCCAGCAGCTTCTACTGAAGCCAGTCCCCAACTCCGGGGACTTCCGGCCGGGGACTTTGGGCGGCAGTATACGCCGTGAAGTGGTTTGCGGCCTGCCAGTAAACCCAAAGCAGAAGAAGAAGAAGTGACGTCAGCGGCTTCATTTGCCTAATCCACCCCCAGGGATTTATTCCGGTGTGAACGCGATCTGTTCAGTTCATGAGAACTAAAGAGTTCTCATGAACTAAGTTCTCATGAACCTTTGTGGGAAAAGTACTGCGGTGTGAATGCACCTCTTGTGTCATTCAAGCTCGGCTCTGTGTACGTGTGTGGCAATAGCGCATTTAGTGTGATTGAGCGAGAGAGAGAGAGAGAGAGCGAGAGAGAGAGTGAGAACGTGTTGACCGGTGCCAGCAGGGACCGTGTTGTTAGCATCTGGTTAGCTAGCTGCACTAACGGACATAAGGAGCTGTTTCCACAACAAGCTGGAGGAGAGTCCTCTCCTCTCAGACTGAGAGACTCAGGTGAGCTAAAGGTCTCTCTGAGTGTTTAGATCAGGGATGGGCAAATGGCGACCCATGTCTACCCTACTTTTATAATTTTCGAATCATAAATCGAATCGCCAGAAGCAAAATGCTAACGTTATGCTATAAAGAAACTACAGCCAAGTACAGCAGCACGGCTTCAACGTCACGCCGACTTAAGATCCATATTCAAAAATATAGATTCAAAATTGTACAAGTTGAATTGTTTGTTTGAACAGTTTGCAGGAGGCAGTAGGGTTGCCAACCGTCCCGTATTAGCCGAGACGCCCCGTATTTGAGCCAAAAGGGGCGTGTCCCGTAAGGGACTTTGTTTGTCCCGGACTCCCGTGTAAAGGGAAAAATAAAACATATTTTTCTGTTTGCGCAATTCAGTGTGTGTTTGTGTGCTGTATGCGAAGGGCGCAACCGCTCAGTTGACAGGGCAGGCACAATGCTCGCACGTGAGTAGTGCTGCGTACCTGGACTCACATTCAGGTTCAGGTCCGGACTCAAGTCCAGAGGTTCAGGTTCAGGTCCGGACCTATAAGTCCGGACCTGAACCCATGGCTTGTGTCAAGTTGTGTGACTAAAGTGAACTTATTGTGAGCTAATTATCAATTGAAAATTAACTCATAATCAACTCAAATTCAAACTCGTCAGGTTTATTGTGCTCCCTTCCAACTTGTGTCTACATTTCTCTACAAAGTACAAATGTAAAAAAAAAACAAGTCTACAATGACTTATGACAGCAACTACAGTGAACTACTACAAAGTTCAAACATTTATTTCATTTACCAAACTAAAGTAACCAAACAGTCCCTGAGCTGACTGAGCCTAAATCCCTAAAACGTTGCTGAAAGGTAGAGTGTAGAGTAGACTATACGCATTACACTGTTACACACCTACTATACAGTATAGGCTACACTGTAGGGACTGTACAGTCAGAGTGTACTGTCTGTACACCATGTCTTTTCTACAACTCTACATGTGTACATTATACAGTACATACTACATACATAGTGATGTACATAGATACTGTTAGAAATTAAATTCAATGTTCATATGGCGTAATTTTGAATTAAATACACTATTTAATTTAAATCAATTTTATTCTGAAAAAAACGGAAGTTCACACTATTAATTTAATACTTTTATTCTGAAAATTATTCACTTCCGGTTAGCATTAGCATGTGGCGAAATGCTACGTTTTCAAACCGTGAATCGAAGGTGAAATGACATGTGATGTTGTACACTGAGCACACTGGGATTAGCACTCATTTATTGACGCTGAATAACGTTTATCAGGGAATGTTTAAATAACCACAGACACCAGAATATACGTAAGTGGTAATTTGTTTGCGAGTCCAAGTACCGGTTCCCGACGTTCCGGTTTTAACTGGACTTGAACCGAAACTTTTTACAAGTCCAGTACCGGTTCGGCGTACCGGTACGCAGCACTACACGTGTGTGTGTGTGTGTGTGTGTGTGTGTGTGTGTGTGTGTGTGTGTGTGTGTGTGTGTGTGTGTGTGTGTGTGTGTGTGTGTGTGTGTGTGTGTGTGTGTGTGTGTGTGTGTGTGTGTGTGTGTGTGTGTGTGTGTGTGTGTGTGTGTGTGTGTGTGTGTGTGGGTGGAGGTAGAGCTGGAGGGAGAGGACGTGGACAAAGAAGAATACTCTCTAATGAAATGAAATGGTTTGACTATGAGAGAGGCTGGACAGAGGGTTCAGCCTAATCTAAGCCGGTTTACTGTTGCCTCTGTAATCCGGACACTTACAGTTTTTCTCGATTGCTAACACCATTTTTTTTAATTGCTCAGTTTCTCAGAACACTAAACACAATTCACAAAACCACACACCCAAAGTGCAAAACACCTAATTTCTCCTGCTAAATGAAGAACTGCACTCAAAACTACATAAACACTTACCAAATGCAAACTTTTGCACCAAATATAACACACTTCATTCATAATACTAGATGGTTTGACCATCCAGCTACACACTGCTGAGCATCATCTAAAGCACTTTAATCTTGTATGGGCTATGCTCTGTACACAGAGGGTTCTGCAGAGAAAGATTGCTGGAGTATACAGAAATACAGTAAATGAAGAAATACAAATGAGTTGTTGAAACTTGAAAGAAATCACATTTTATTCAAAAATAACATTGTGCAACATGCATCTCAGCACATAGCTACTATGCTTCAGATCTCTCTAAGTATGAAGGCATTGTTGCCAAAACCCAGTTTGTAACTGCTGCTTCCTGTGACTCATTGAACATCCTTAACCTTCCACCTACACGTCTTTTTCCTCGGTCCTTCAGATAAACAACAAAGATATAGTGGTTGGTCAGTGTCTGTGTTGCATAAAAGTAAGTTTACCACAGTACATTGTGCAGGATCTTTGTACAGTTATAGTCTGCAACATGCCAACAATTCAATTACAGTAATGAAGTAAATACTTTCACACAAGTTGTGTGAAAGTATTTACTTCATTACTGTAATTGAATTGTTACAGTATACAAGAATGGTCAAGAATGTTACAAGAATGGTCTTCCTCTCATTCTTCCTCCTCTCACTCTCACCCCACCTCTTCCTCCTCCTCTCACTCTCAGCCCAGCTCTTCCTCTTCCTCTTGCTCTTGCTTCCATGTTGGCTTCCATTGTTGCTGTAAGAAAGTACTCACCTGTGGTCTTTTCATAGTGCTAACATCCTGATTGATGAGCCAACAATTATGCTACCAGGTGTTTGGTCAGGTGGAACGTGTTTCTTGATCATTGGTCCATGTGTGAGGCATTTTGAATATCAGTGTTTTAAACCAGCTAACACGTGACTTTATGTCAGATTCCTGTGTCTTACGTGGAGAAACGTGTGCAGTGGTTTGCACAAAGTGCCATGTTGATTTGCAAATTGTGTGAAAAGCTGAAAACGTGTTTTGGAGATTTGAGTGTCAATTAAAATAATTGTGCTTTATGTAGCATTTTAGTGTGATAGCAATCGAGAAAAACGGTAAAAGGTTTGGCAGAGTGCTATGATAGGCTCTTGGGAATAGAGCGAAGTGATTGGTTAAACTGGAGAGTGACGCCCCCGATCACTTATTGAGAAGAGAGAGAGTAAGTTACATGGGAATAGTAAATGAAGAGTAAAGATGGTCTTCCTGGTTGAACTTACGCTGAGCTTCATGCTTAGCATTTTTAATGGCAGTGTTTTGAAAATGGCAAACAAGTGAATATGTCAGATTTCTGTGTCTTACTTAGAGAACCGTGTTTTGCGAAAAGTGCCAAGTTGATTTGCAAATTGGGTGCAGAGCTGAAAATGTGTTTAGAGTTTTGTAGATTTGAGCTGAGGTTTTGCTCTTTGAGTCTGAGTTTAAATAATTATGCTTTATGTGAGATTGTTGTGTAACTGAAAAAACTGTAAGTTCAATGGTATGTAGTCGGGTATGTAGTTTTGGGTGCAGTTAGTCATTCTGCAAAATGTATGAGGTGTTTTGCACTTTGGGTGTGTGGTTTTGTGAATTGTGTAAAGTGTTTTGAGAAAATGAGCCGTGTTTTCAAAAACTTGTGTTAGCAATTGTAAAGTGAGATGATGCTGAGATGATGCTGATAGTTCAACTTTGCATACTACCCTACAATGAAATGACAGTGTGCCACATTTCTTGGAAAACTGTTTTTGTTTTTAGTACAACTTGTGCGTTACATGTATTTACCAAATTTCAAAGTGAATTATTAACAATGGATCGATTACATTGCTCAACCAGTCCAAATAAAAAGGAAGCTGGTTGAGCAGATCAGATCAGAAGAATCAACAACGCAGTGGGGCAATACAAGGTTAGATATCTTTGAGTTCTCTTTTCAAATGTGCATTTATTGAAACGCTTCCTGACATAACATTTTATTTCTCAGACCTTTTCCCCTTTGCTTTTTTCATATAGAGATTTGTGAACAGGCACGTGAAAACCATAGACTGTACATATAAAAGTGAAAACATGAGGACTGTGATTCTCGCTCTGATGGTGTTGGTGGGGGTCAGCCAGGGTGAGTTCAGTGTTCAGGAAACAAAGAAAAAACCTTCCTGTCACAATGTGCTTCATTGGCATGATTGTAACAAAGAAAAAGTTGACTTTGATTTTGCCAGAGCTTCATAATGAGATCAATGAAAAAATTATTATTCAACAAATCTATGAAATAGCTAAATGCAATTAACCCTTTAACTGTGTTTGACTGTGTTTGTTTCGACATGTAAATTAATTAAACTGATCAGCCATAATATTATGACCACCTGCCTAATATTGTGTAGTTACTACTTTGCCAAAACAGCCCTGACCCGTCGAGGCATGGACTCCACTAGACCTCTGAGAGTGTATCTGGCACCAGGACGTTAACAGCAGATCCTTTAAGTCCTATAATTTGCGAGGTGGGGCCTGGATCGGACTTGTTTATCAAGCATATCCCACAGATGCTCGATTGGATTGAGATCAGGGGAATTTGGAGCCCAAGTCAACACCTCAAACTCGTTGTCTTGTTCCTCAAACCATTTCTGAACCACTTTTGCAGTGTGGCAGGGCGCATTATCCTGCTGAAAGAAGCCACTGCCATTAGGGAATACTGCTTCCATAAAGGGGTGTACTTAGTCTGCAACAATGTTTAGGTAGGTGGTATGTGTCAAATTAACATCGACATGAATGGCAGGACCCAAGGTTTCCCAGCAGAATATTGCCCAAATCATCACACTGCCTCCGCCAGCTTGCCTTCTTCCCATAGTGCATCCTGGTACCATGTCTTCCCCAGGTAACTGACATACACGCACCTGGCCATCCACATGATGTAAAATAAAACGTTATTCATCAGACCAGGCCACCTTGCCCATTGTAGGAGCTTTCGGCGGTGGACAGGGATCAGAATGGGCACCCTGACCGGTCTGTGGCTACGAAGCCCCATACGTAACAAACTGTGATGCACTGTTTGTTCTGAAACCTTTCTAACAGAATCAGCATGAACTGTTTCAGCAATTTGAGCTAGCTCTTCTTTTGGATCGGACAACACACGGGCCAGCCTTGGCTCCCCACACGCATCAATGAGCCTTCGCCGCCCATGACCCTGTCGACGGTTCACCGGTTATCCTTACATGGACCACTTTTGGTCTGCTTCGAACGCATCAACTTTAAAGACAAAGTGTTCACTTGCTTCCTTAAATATCCCACCCACTGACAGGTGCTATTGTAACGAGATAATCCGTTATTCACCTCACCTGTCAGTGTTCATAATGTTATGGCTGATCTGTGTATATCTTCATCGAAAACAACCTATTGTTAGGGTTTTTTTAACAGCCTTAGAGCTAAAAGAATTATTTTGAATCATTAAAAAGAAAGCACTATATAAACTTTTTTTCCCTTATTTCTCAGGAGAGATATTGGTGTGTAGCTGTGGAGGCACCTCAAAGATATGTTTACGTGGGGGGGAACCCTGCGGTTTGAATCAAGTCTGTTCCAGCTTTCTTGTTGTGGTTCAATCCCGTAAGTATAGGCCACTCATTCTAGTGTGTTGTAAATGAAAAAAATACATTCCCTGGAACAGTTCAGAGTCAATACTTTCATGGTTTCATTCTGTTTTTTACTCATGTTTTCACAGGTGTCACTTTCTTCAGCACCTGCATGACTGCAAATGCCTGCAGGCTTCTGTGTGACACTCATGCTGTGTAGTATTTCCTTAATAAAGATCAATCAGTTGCAGCAATTGTTGTTGTTTTTTTAAATATAGATAACTTTTTTTTCTTTTTCTTATGGAATTTTAAGTTTTAGTTATTGACATTTATCTGTATTATTTCCCAATTTACGCACTTTAATTATATATTGTTTTTGTTGATGTTACAAAAATATTCATTATTTTTGCATATTTTATCATATTTATTTGATTTAAAATGTAATTGTGTATATGTATTTAACATAACTTGGACTCAGGTAAAGTGAAAGTAGGCCTACCTGAACATTTTATTTAAGTAACATTTCAGATATTAAAAATGGCTAATAAGAAGTGGTGTAATTAATTACACCACTCTTTATTAGCCATTATTTATAATTTGATATTTTTCATCAAAGTCAAGTCATAAATCAAAGTCAACTTTATTGGCCAACTTTCAGTTTATGCGTACAGACAGAGAGATTAAATATTGTTTCCCACAATCCCGAGGATTAAAAAATACAAATACTGTATATATAAAAAATTACAACAGTCAGATGTGGATGAATATATTGTTTTAATGTTTGAGGTGCAATAAACGACACAGCAGCTTTTTGGCATGTTAAAACTATTATGTTCTGCCTCGCTCATGAGAGTAACAGCTGGCGAAATTACAGCCTCGCCTACTGATTTTAATTTAACCATATATCGAGCCCGATTCTCGATTTCAAATGTGTGCTCTAAAATGATATTTATAAATAACTATTTTCATTATTATAAGCAAGACAATAAATGGCAAAGATATGTAGAAAATAAACGTATTTAAGATACGTTCATAACAAACGTAACGTGGAAGAAAATATGCTGAGAAGATATGTAGAAAATAAACGTATTTGAGATACGTTCATAACAAACGTAACGTGAGAGAAAATACGTTTCTAGCTAAACGTAATTGAGAATGCAGTTTAGTTCTGTGGGAACGTAATTTTTAGGAGACAGGGTTGATATATTACAGTAAAACATTTTTACATTAGTGCAAAAGACTGTCCAGAGCAGCGTAAAAAGTGTTCGGTGCTGGATGTGTGTGTCTGTGTGTGTGGGGGGGATATTAAAGTCCAGGTCCAATGGGGACAGAGGGGAGGGAGAGAGAGGGGAGAGAGTTCAGCCTGGGGACAAAGCTGTTAAATCGGGTGGAGCTCGACGAGTGACGTGGTGTTGTTCCTCCAGGAGAGGTCCTCAGTGATGGTCACCCCCAGGAATTTGGTGCTGCTCACCCGCTCCACAGCATCCACTGATTGTCAGTGGGTGGGGGTGTTAGTTGTAGGTTCTCCTGAAGTCGACAACACTCCTCTTTCTTACCCCCACATTAAGGAAGAGATTGTCATGAATGCACAAATGGGAGGCCTGATTTTATGACTAGCACTAACACTTCATGATGGTGGAAGTCAGTGCTACAGGGCGGTAGTCATTGAAGCAGGATGGAGATGACTTATTCGGCACAGGTACGATGGTGGTTTCCTTGAAGCACGAGGGAACAACAGCCTGGCTCAGGGAGATGTTGAAGATGTCTGTGAGCTCAGCTGTGCAGTCCTTTGGTACCAACCAGGAATGTTGTCAGGCTGAGGCCCATCGTTTCGAGTGTTAATCCTTAACAGTGTGCTCCTCACACTGCCTTTTTTTCCTCCAACTTTTCCAACTTATTTTCTCAGATTGTTTATGTTCGCACAGCCAGACACCAAATTCAAAAGTGTAATGTGTAATGTGTTTGACAATACATTTGATTCTGATATAAAAATGTAATTATACAGTAATATGAGGTTATTTGATAATCGTAGTAAAATTATATTTTTAAACTGTTGTATTAATGTACGTGAAATGTAATATATAATCAATACGTTAAGAATTAATTCAATGTTATATTTCATATGTTCAAAATGTGTAATGACGTCGAACGAAGGTGTTTTCAATATGACAGTATGTTGGCTCTGCCTCTGAGGCCCAATATCCGGACATCTGATTGGCTGCAAATTGCATCACATGACTGACAAATCCAGGAAGTATTTTGGTTACCCAAGGCGGAAGCGTATATTTTACCGAACCTGAAAGTGTTTTCAAGAAAGAACATTGTTTACTAGGTCCAACACGGTAACAACTCACTATTCACAGGGAGGATTGGATGTCTTTACGTTGTTGGTAAGAACGCAAACTTGCTATGTTTGTCATTTGAGTATTTTTTCTTGTTAGCCGAGGTTAGCATGCTAACTGAGCGTTAGCCTCGAAGCTAACTTACAGTTGTTGTTTTTCATATGGTTATTCGGTCAAAGTTAGGATCAGCAGGCTAATCAGTTTGTTTAGACATTGTTATAGTCGTGTTATTATGTCAAATACATATAAATGATATGTTATTCTAGACTGTGTTTATAAAATAGTGATGCAAGATAATAAAAGTTGTGTGTCATCTCAGTTATGTATGTTAAATGAACAGATAAACCTTCAGAGTATCTCACCTTTTAGAAACTGTATCTCCCACATGTGATCTAACTAACGATTACATTATTTCTACAAACGTTAATAGAGTTAGGTGTTTATGTGGTTCCAACCAACATTACACTGTACACTTAATAAAGTACACATGTATGTGTTGTTAACTGGTAAAGTAGAAGATAACCAGATGTAAATAAACACATACCAATTTTTAAAAAAGTAAAATAATTAAAATAAAGGTTGAGTCCCTGTCCTATTTCTATAAACAAACAAATATAACTGGGCTGCAATATAAGACTTATTTTTATCATCAATTACTCTGCAAATGATCATGAATGATAAATCCTTTTCTCCCAAATATGTCAGGAAAAAGTGAACAATTTGTTGACAGACTATCAAAATGACTTCTTTAAAAAAAAAACGTCACCCAAAAAGGTCATGTTTAAACATCATGTTTTGAATTTAAAAAAGTTTAATTAGTTGGCAATTTGTGTTATGTTTAAGGTTCCTTGGCAATACGTCTGGCCCGACTGGTTATGCATCATTTGTTTTGTGTGTAGTAGTTCTAATAAATCCACTGATAATCCAGTAATTTCCCATGTTTTTATTCTTCAAGGTAGACTAGGTGACCCAACCGCTGCCCGATCCGATCTGGTTCTTCCCACCGGGAGTTTTGGCCTCTGACCCCGCTCACACTCAGTACTTCCAGACTTAGCGTTAACCTGTAGTTTCAGCCCATCTCATACATAACTGCCCCTTTCTCTGTCAATGGCTGGGCGTGGTGGAGGATCGACCAGGCCAAATGGTGCTGCCGCAGCAAGCAAAATCTGCCAATTCAAACTGGTGCTGCTCGGGGAGTCAGCCGTGGGCAAGTCCAGCTTAGTGCTGCGCTTCGTCAAAGGCCAGTTTCATGAATTCCAGGAAAGCACCATTGGAGGTAAGCGACAAAAACATACCTATTGACTTTTGAAGAAGTGTTTTTTTTCTTCAAAATATGTTTTGGCTGTCTCAGTTGACAGATTGTGTGATGGATGAATGTATCAACAATAGTTCCAATATATTGAGTTCAGAAATGTAAATATAAAGACATTGTCACATCTACCTATGGATATTTTCACACGTCCTGTTCCCAATGCCAAAAATGAACTTGAATGCTCAGAAGAAGTGACATGTATAATTCAAAATCTAAAATAAATAATAATTGTGTGTGTGAGTTTGAGAGAGTATTTAAGCCCTTAATTGCTGCGTACATGGACACTAAAACAACGTCATTCCACTGATCTCCATTATCCTGCTCTCCTCAGCCGCCTTCCTCACTCAGACCGTCTGTCTGGACGACACCACTGTGAAGTTTGAGATCTGGGACACAGCCGGTCAGGAGCGCTACCACAGTCTGGCTCCAATGTATTACAGAGGCGCGCAGGCAGCCATCGTGGTCTACGACATCACCAACACAGTAGGTTTCACCTGCAGGGAAACCACGCCATGATACACTCAGACGAGTTGTTGCTCTAGCAGTAGTGTTTTACTTCACTTAAGTGGCCTATAGGGCTGCCACTAAAGAGATATGTTCAGTATCGACGAATCTGCCAATTATTTTATGATTATTTTATTTGGTCAATTAAATGTCTACAAATTTGAATAATGATCACTGTTTGGAAAATCTTAGGTCATATCTTTTTAAATAGTCTTGTTGTGTCAGTCTAAAACCCAAAGTTATTTAGTTACCACAAATTATAACAGAAAAGCAGCTAATTTAATTTTCTTTATGAGGCTAACAAAAGCATTTTCTGCCATTTAAATGTTAATAATATTTTTTGTTACTTAATTGTTTTCATATTCCTCGCTATTGTTACCAAAAGTGGCACTAAAAACATCTTGATTCACAAATTGAGGCAAAACTATGAATATAATCAGAAGTCATTGAACATGTTGTAATGTTTTAGGAGATGTCATTTAATTGTATGGCAGCTGTGTTGAAGGGTAGAGCAGCCTAGGTTCTGAGTTTACAATGACATTTCACCTAGTCTAAAATTACACTTGTAGGTGTTCAGACATGAAGGTGTTTTGACGTCACACAGTGACAATACATATATGTTCCACTCGGCCTGAATATAGTTATCATGTGTGAACATTCATCGCAGAGTTCCCGTTAGAATATTTTTTCTCGCCGGTCAACATGCCCGTTAAAGTTTAAATTTTCCGGACAACATTTTAAACGTGCCGGTCAAAGGTCTTCTTTGTTATTTATTGAGCTTTAAAACAAATTGATATGATTCGATATTAAACAAACTAATTATAGTAGATTAACTACATTATTCAAAAGTGTTCAGTAATTTAAAATAACACAGGAATAATAAACGGAGCACTCTCCCCCTCTCCTGACAGCCCGCCAGTATCATGCAGCTCGCGGATCAGTAATGAGTGACCCGACAGTAAAACTTATCTATAACTAGTTTAGGTAGTTTGAGAGGTCATTAAAATAGCTACGTGTGATATTCTAGCCTGAAGTGTGTGTTTTGTCCGCTCACCGCTGCATGTGATTATGCAGAGCTGAGTGTCGACTCGTCAGCAGCAGCTGATCTCTCTCCCGTCAGATTAGACTTCATTTGCGTTTATGTCCATATCGATCAGATCCAGCTAGTTCTAGCTAATGATATGACTACCTGCTTATTAAAAGACACCTAAACAATAAGCGTCGCTATGCAACCGGGTGAGGCCGCAAAGTATAGCGCAGCATTATGCATTTGTTTACATGCCTACCGGAACCCCGAGGCATTACCAACAGATCAACGCACAATCAACCCACACAGGACATCTCTTTCTCCACATGAAGTGTTAGACATTAGAATTGACTATTCTTGTCTGTCACATACTCAAGTCAAGTGGCGCAACTGATGCGGTATTGCGCTAAGGGGAAATTATTTTTGACCGGACACTTTGACCGGAGAGATTTCGATTTGCCGGTCATCAGCATATTTTACCGGTCATAGTCCGGTAATTACCGGCTAACGGGAACTCTGATTCATCGATATTAATACAGTTTGTTGCTCAACTAGGATACATTTACAAGAGCAAAGAACTGGGTGAAGGAGCTGCAGAGACAAGCCAGCCCCAACATAGTGATCGCTCTGGCTGGAAACAAGGCCGACATCGCAAACAAGAGAGCCGTAGACCTTCAGGTATGACGAAGTACAGCACAATGAGTTCACACATTCAAAGCCTAAGTCTTAATTTATTTAATTATAAAATTGTAATAAACTTTCCAGTGCTGTAAATGTTTATCTGTGTCCCTTAATATCTAAATGATGTGCTTAGGAGGCTCAAACATACGCTGAGGACAACAGTCTGCTGTTCATGGAGACCTCGGCTAAGACTGCCATGAACGTCAATGAAATTTTCATGGCTATTGGTAAGTTCAATTACACACATTTCAAAACAAGATAACTGACACTTACTTTGACTGACCTCACATGAATTAGATAGGTACTTAATTGATTTTTGGCCATTTTTTGATTGAGACTGACACTGGCTGTCAGATCGACACATCCCTATTGGGGCAAAAGCAGATATATGTCCACATTACTTCATCCGAAATCAAAAGAAACATTTAATCACCTTTTTAAATACAAGCGGTTTGCTCAAATAAGAGCTGTTTGTGTCCAAGAGATTTTAGGTGAAGACAAACTTAAAGCTTGTAAGTGTGAAGATTATTTTGTTATGCTGCAACTTTACCATAGCTCTTTTCAAACATCCGTTGTCCTGTCCCTGCAGCAAAGAAGCTCCCGAAGAGCGACCCCCAGGGAGCTGGAGCGGGGGGGCGGACCAGGACAGGAGTGGATCTACAGGAGTCTGCGCCTCAGAGCCGCAGCAGCCACTGCTGCGGGGGGGGCAACAGTGGCAATTAGCAAGGAGAAAACCATGAACTTAGTGAGTGAGCACTGAACATCGTTTTAAGGACAGCACGTAGCTAAAATCCCAGAGAGGCAGGAGAGGGCAGAGCCACTCGCCACCCTGCACTTAAACTGAGATTACAGATGAGATTATCTGGATCCTCTTTGATTAAAGGAACTTTTTTTTTAAAGAATCATAAGCTAGAGGGAATCACCAAGATCCCTCACTACTTCTCTGTCTCTCCCCCGTGTTACTATCTACCTCCCTGTTCCTCTTTGGCCTCCCCCTCCTTTGATTGAATTCTGTCTTAAAATATTATTTTTTTTTGAAGAGTGATGCTGAGGTTGTTTGCCATTTTCTGTATTTGTGTGTGTGTGCGTGTGTGTGTGTGTGTGTGTGTGTATAGTACATACACATACATGTATAATGGCAGTTTACTTTTCTACTCATCCCTCTATATTGATCATTACAATTAAAGATAAAAATACCCACCTACTAATGCGGAAATTGCATACGACGGAGCATCTAATCTTTTAAGGTTTTTGTCTTATTGCAATTTAGAGAACAGCATTCTGTTCTTGCTAGGGACCTGGACATGACTCTAGACTTTAAGGAAAGCTCTAGACTTTGCTTCTCGAAGCAGGTTGTGATTTAATAGGCTACACTTCTGAAGATGTTTCTGAACTGTGCAACAAATGCAGTTGTTTGCATTCATTGTGTTTGGATACCTGTAACATCCAAGAGTTGTTAGCCTTTTTTAAAAGAAATGTGAAAATAACGTGTAAATCAAAAAAAAAAGTAATAAATAACATGCAAGATTTGTTTTGTTTTTAATTGTTTTGCAATGGTATGGTCAGTCATTGGAGGATGATAATTTGATTTGGGTGAGTGTTCTTTATTAGCAGGAGTGTTCAAACTACTCTGGTCTGGTTTAGGGTTTTCTAAACAGGGTTTTTAGATTTCTAAGATACAGTCTTCTTCATCTTTACATCCAGGACTATATATTTGTGTTGACCCTTTCTCTTATACTTGTATAATTTCACACATACATAGTGATATCTATATCACTCACATATGAGAGATATGTCTCTTTTATCCAGTAACTAACAAATGTCTGAATCTTGCCCTGTATTATGCTATTGGAAACACATTTTTTAAATGATGGGAATTCTGAAATGCCCCTTTGTGCAGTGAGGGCCAGAAATAATCAGATAGCAGGAATGATATCAGTAAACCTTTCCAACCACTAGATGGCAGCATCACACTTTAATCTAAAGTCCCAAATGCGTCCTTTACAAGGCATGTGTGGCAATTAATGTATCATGTTTCCTTATGAGTAACTAAACACATTCAATTGGTATATAATTGCTCTTAGTCTTCAATCTTTAATTCTTCAATTATTGATATTGAATTCAACATTAAAGTTATATTTTGTGCAAAATTGTCAATTCAATAGCTTGAAGAAAGTCTGCCAATCTGTGTGACGATATGTACATTACTATGCCAAAAGCTATTAGTGGCAAAGTTAGAAAAAGATGTCTTGCAGAGGATCGGACCAGAAGGGGTTTGCTTCTTTTATGGCAGCCTGATTATTCTGCAGCTCATTTTAAAGAAGGGTTTTGTTTAATGAAGCATGAACACTCTGCTTTAATGAACGGTGCCTTTTTAATAGAGGTCTGAAGGCTTTGAGCTTTAAGAATAGTTGCTTAAGAAACTGTAAATGGCATTCATGCAAAGAAGATTTGCTATAAATGTAATAATTGCATCAGCCTGAGCAGTAATAGCAGTGAGATAGTAGCCATGCCATGTTTAAATGTATCACACATTTAAAAAAGATTTTTCAGGAAATCTAATAACAGAATATGTCTTACACACCAAAGGACCTTGAAAGTGTCCCTTTATAAAACATTTATTTGGATAATAACTTTGTCTTCATGCTTTACTTTACATGTGAATTCTGCATACAGAACACACTCAACAAACACATTTAAACAAAATGTCAAATATGAGATTTATTTTTGAATGGTAATATAATGAGTAATTGCTGTTTAACCAAAATACAAAATAAACTAATGAAGAATTATGTACAATGCAGTGGATTAAAGTATTGTCTGTTGTTCTGACCCTCCAAATTGTAATTTACAGACAAACACACACACACAGATACACACACACACAGACACACACACACACACACACACACACACACACACACAGAGGCATACTCGCCTCAGAAAAAGGCAGCGGTCGGCCGCTCTTTTCACAGTAAATGATTTCTCATTTGTTGAACTGTCAGTCAAGATGTGTTCTGTCAGAAAAGAAACTAATGTCATACTTGGCCTCTGTGAATCATAATGCTGTGAGAGCTGGACTGAAATTGACTGCGTTTAGAGGAAGAGATTTGCAGAATAAAGGAAATGTGCCGTGAAAACAAATGCAGCCGGTTAAGCTTTTACATTATTTCTACTCATATTGGTTCAAGAAATAAGACAGGTTAAATAGCCAAAACCTAGATTTATTGTGTAGTTTTAATAACAATAAGGATTTCAGCATTGGTTTTGTGATCTTGAGCCACCAATGGGGCAATTTTAGGGTAGTACAAAAGACAGAAAACAGAATCAGTCAAATTCTCGCTTTGATAGATTCCTTCTATCTGCCTGGACAGAAAGACATGTCATTAAATACCAAGGGCACAGAGACACGGTATCTGGATTGCATTCTGTAGTTAGAGATTCCTGATAGCGATAGTATATGTGATGCGGTACAATAATTGTCTCTTATCTAAAATGAAACATCTAACAATGTTGCCACCGGGTAGGAACATCATGAAGCAGGAAGCAGGAAACAGAATAAAGCACAATGGACAGTCGTTGAATGGAAAGCAAATGTTATGTTGAATCAGATTTTGCCCATATGTTTTATTGAATATTCACACTTTGGCAACTGATTACTAAAAGCCAAGTAAATAATGAATTCAACTTTTTTTATTTACCCATTCACTTCTTGCAGGGAGTGAAATAATATAATCCCATATCTGTAGAGTAAATATAAATCCTCTGTGACCATTTCACATTTAAAAAAATAACATTTATGTTCGCGTTTTCTTCCTTTAATCACTTTTCTTCAAGGCATCACCACCCTCCCAAGCATAGTTCTGTTTCTGAGTAAACACAAGTGGACCTTAGTGGCATTGGCCCTCAAGGACAGAGGGGGCGATAGAACAAAATGCACACTCAGCACATCTCACCCACAATCATTTGAATCCGTTTTTAAAGGTGTCATCATTTATTCTCAATTCTTAGGATCAGTATTTTACTGTCACATGTTTCTGTCTAACCTTACATTTATAAACGGCTAAGTGTTGACAATGTTTGACTCAATCAATACCAAGAAGTTACTTGTGTTCTATGATGAATAAAATATCTAAATGTTACTCCGCTGTAGTGGAGTAGTAACTGTTTGTCACATTAAGTCTGAAGCTTATTTGTAGTCATGCAGATACTCTTAAAGGTACCCTATTATGCTTTTGGGGCTTTCTCTTTTCTGTAGTTTTTCAAGACTGCCTCAAGGACTTAAAAACGTGGATGACCTTAAACTTTTTGATGTTAAACACGACCAAAACAGAAGTTATTGTACTTGACCCGAAGAATCTACGAAACAAATGATCTAAAGATATACTAACTATGGATGGCATTAATTTGGCCTCCAGTGAGACTGTAAGGAATCTTGGTGTTATATTTGATCAGGATTTATACTTTAACGCCCACATAAAATCAATTTCAAGGACCGCCTACTTCCATCTACGTAACATTGCAAAAATCAGGCATATCTTGCCTCAAAACGATGCAGAGAAACTAGTCCATGCATTTGTTACTTCTAGGCTGGATTATTGTAACTCTTTATTATCAGGGTGTACCAAGAAGTCAGTTAAGTCACTTCAGCTGATTCAAAATGCTGCAGCTCGTGTACTAACTAGAGTTAGGAAAAGGGACCACATTACTCCTGTTCTGGCTGCCTTACACTGGCTCCCTATAGAACACAGGATAGAATTTTAAATTCTTCTTCTCGCCTACAAAGCCCTTAATGGGCAGGCGCCATCTTTACTCATTATACCCTACTGTCCTACTAGGGCATTGCGTTCCAAGAATGCAGGGTTGTTGGTTATTCCTAGAGTCTCTGAAAGTACAATGGGAGCCAGAGCCTTTCTTATCAAGCTCCACATTTGTGGAATCAGCTTCCAGTTTGTGTTCGGGCGGCAGACACCCTATCCGTTTTTAAGACTGCGCTTAAGACCTTCCTTTTTGATAAAGCTTATAGTTAGGGCTGATTAGATTCAGCCCCTAGTTTTGCTGATATAGGCTTAGTTTGTCGGGGGACATCTTACTTCTTCCTTCTCTCTGTCTATACCTGTGTACTCTCATGTTCCGATTAACCCAGCTTCCCCACATTTCTTTCTTTTTGGTGTCTATATACGCCGGGATCCGGAGTCATGGATGATCTTGCGGTCCTGTGTCCTGGATTGCGAGCCCTGGATCTTGAGTCGTGGCTGTGGTCCTGGATCATAGGTCCTGGATGGATATCCTTGTGGATTCATCTTCCTATTATACACACATGCATTTCCAGACATTTGGACTACCTATGTTGTAAATGTATTATCTCTTCGATTTACATACGGCATCTATTGCACGTCTGTCCGTCCTGGGAGAGGGATCCCTCCTCTGTTGCTCTCCCTGAGGTTTCTCCCATTTTCCCTTTAAACTGTGGGTTTTCTCCGGAAGTTTTTCCTTGTACGATGTGAGGGTCTAAGGACAGAGGGTGTTGTATTGTCATACTGATATTCTGTACAAACTGTGAAGACCACTGAGACAAATGTAACATTTGTGATATTGGGCTATATAAATAAACATTGATTGATGATTGATTGATTGTAGTGTGTTATAAAGGTGTTTGTGATGCAAGAGTTTCTCTCCCACACACTGCCCCCCCCCCTGCCTGAAACGCCTCGATTGTAGTCCTTTGTTTACTTTTGCGCCATATTGACATCACTATGTAACACTTGCGTTTCTTTTGGCTAGCACTCCAACACATTGTGTATGTTAGCTAACCAATCAGAGCAGATTCGGCTCTGGTTTCAGACAGAGGGTGAAAAGAGGTGATGCAGCACAGCCAGTATAAGAAAAGTAAAGCTCTTTTTGAACATTAAAGCATGTAAACATGTCACAGTAGAGGCAAAAAATACATTACATTTCATGTCATTTGTTAGACGCTTTGATCCAAAGCGACTTACATATATTCAGTACTGTGGGCAATCCCCACAGGAGCAATTTGGGGTGAAGTGTCTTGCCCAGGGACACAACGACATGCTGACTGCAGTGGGACTCAAACTTGCTATCCCCTCCCTGATTTGAAGTCCAGCACACAATCCACTGAGCCACAGCCTCCCAAATACAAATATGAAACCTGAATATGAGCATAATAGGGCCCCTTTAACCGAGGAGGGTGACACTGTTTAAAACTGTGAACGTCCATCAACATGGGTGCAGCATCCTCTCCTCCAGATTCTCACTCTTTAAATTAACTACTCTTATCTTTCAAAGTGCCATCTTAAACAAACTTTGAAGATGGAAAACGTTGCCATAGTGACCAGGTTAAACTGAAGGGTACGGCAGGTTTCTTACTAATTCTGGGACCAGAGGAATAGAAATAATGAAAGCACTCAAGATAATGACGGAGCCGAGCATTGGTATTCACTTTGATGTCTGATTGGACTACGGCTTCATGGAAATATGGCAACAAAATACACCATATAAAGCCATTCGTTTCAAATGTTGCTTTTATTGTGAAGCATTATTTTCAAATGTAACAAAACACGGTATTGCCATGCATTTTCTTTTCTTATACATAGTGTGATAAGAAAAAGAAAATGGTTTATAATAAATGAATTAATCTAAAAACAAAGTTATAATAATAATGGAGCGGCAACAATTATTTTACTTATTGATGAGTTGATTACCAGAAAAATTAAGTATTTTGATAATCAAGTAGTCATTTGAGTAATTCATGAGGCAAAAATCACAGAAAATGCTTGCTTTTCAGCCCTGAGAATATGGATATTTCCTACTTTTCTCTGTTTTATATCATATTAAGGTAGTATATTTGGGGTTGGAAGACAATTAAAAACATTACTTTGTACTGATATGGATAAAAAACTCAATAGATTAATCTATGATAGAATTAGCAGATCGATAATGACAATAATTGATTGGTTCAGCCCTTAATAATAATATCACCTGTGTAACTTCACGTACAAAATGTTATTTATACGTAACAAAAAAACACAAAAGATCTAACACAAAACCAGCACACCCCATGCCAACAGGAGACGCTGCTGTTGTGTGCTACATGTGTCCGCATGTTTTCTTTGTATCCACAAACACAAGCAGGGACGTCACTCCATGTTGAGCTATGATATCTTACACCGTTGTCTCTGGTCACACCAGCCCGTGCACCTTTTATTTTTAGGGCGTCTGCCTTGTGGCAGGGTAAAGCAGGGAGCAAAAGGACTTCAGTGAGAAGGACAGCTCAAACTCCAAGTATGTTTCCACCGAGATCTATCATCGTCCGGCTGACAGCTGACCCAGACAGCAGGTTGAACGGCCGCAGCAAATACCAGCATGAGTCTGTGTCACTGTACTCCCAAACTCATCTGCAGGCATCTACTTTTGAACATGGCCCAACAATGTTAATGAGGGGCTATAGAGGGGTGGGATTGGGGGGTGATGTCTGTTGATAGCACACACACAAGACCCAAAGGTGGAGAGGATTTGACGTGTCAGGGTAATACAACATTTTCCTTTGACCCCTCAACCAATTCATCTTACTGAAGTTGCTTCTACGTGGTAGTAGGTTGTAATAGATTTATGAACATGCATTAGCAATATTTCAGTAGGTCTTTTTCAAATAACTGAATTGAGGTCACTCAAAAATGTATTTTCCCTGGACAACATTATCAAGTAATGAGACAGAGGTAAACTCAACTGGGTTTACATATAATACCATATAACTTGATGGGGATTATTACAAATCCATTTGTTGTATATTGTCCTCTCTAAACATGGCATTAAAAACTACAAATACCACCATGCATCCCACCTTACAAACAAGGTGTTGCTAGTTGCAATCCAGTTGCATTATGGTTGCATTTTACTGCTATTTCTTTTAATCTACTGTGTGTCTTGCAAATCAAGCAAGTGTTGTGATAATGATACTAAATCACTGGAGTGACCCTATAATATCTGCTCTACTTCACACCACTAAGTAGCTCCAAGGCAGATTGGCTGATATCAGTTTATCGTCTGGACATTTTGAATTTTGAAGTCGGCCAATATGTTGCCTTAATTTGAAATGTATGTTTTTTAAGAATTCCTCATGAAAAAACATATGAAAATGAATGATGTCAATTTAGAAGCAGTGGCAGCGTGATATACACATGTTTGTCCACATCATAGCACTGACTTCAATGTAGGCCTACCACTCAGTCCATGTTGTGTTCCCAATTTGTAAGTATCTTTCTAAATTATTTTTATGATTTGTGTCAATGTTTTTTGAAGAGGCAAAAACCCCATTATGTTATGCTCTACTATTCACTGTCTCAAATTGTTGTCTTAAAGCTAAGCAGCCATGTTGAAGAAACAATCACACTTAATCAAAATCTATTCTGAGTATAAAGTCTGCATTATTGTGTTTATCAATTCTTGTAGATGTGCAGCTAATTTGTAATACTTTGTATGCTGCAGGGTAGCTTGTGAATGTTTCTCCTTGTATCTATATATGTTGTATATATTTCACATTATTATTTCAAATCTGCAAAGTTACTAAAGGTATTAAATACATTTAATTGGGTAGAAGTACAGGATTTACCTCTGAATTGTAGTGGGGTACGTTCAAAGTAGCACAAAAATAATAGTCTATCAAATTTGTAATTGAGTAAAGTAATTGAGTACTTAGTTACTTTACACCAATGGAATGGTTGTTCCTCTGTTTTCTCTTACGGACTGCTTTAATTTGTCCCTCTCTCTCTCTCTCGTTCTCGCGCGCAACGTTTTGGTATCTCAGTCGCGCAGGCGGCAGTGGCACAGCGCGCGCACATTATCCGCGTGGTTTATCTCGGATTGCTCACAGGACTGAAAAGCCTGCAGCTGAGCTCGCTCTGTAATCAGTGACACCTGAAAATGGACAGCAGCAACGGAGCAGCAGTGAAACACACAGGTAAGAAAACGCTTTTAATTCCCACATGTCGAGGCGGTGTCCCTGTTTGTGAGTCATTTTACACGCATGAAGACGCTCCAGTCTGTCCACTTAATGTTTTACAAATGTTTCCACATAATGTGAGTCTTTTTCATGAGGTAAAGATGAATTGTCCGAAGCTGTCACAAACCAGCAAATACACTATTAGTTGTGTTTGTAACGCTACTCGAGGGACAACAGTGTGTCTGCAGGTGTTTTACTTTTCTTAAATGAACACATTTACCCTCTTTTGTTACGATGAAGCTGTTGCTGCCTTTAAAAATAATGTGGTTGTTGTAGTTTTTGAACCAACTTGTTGTAAGGCTGTGAATGTTTGAGCAAGACTGGCCAGGATGCAAACATGTTACCCTTTATTTTAAGTTGAGCTTTCAATTTCATTTCAGCTTTCACATTTGTTATCTTTACTTAACTCTCGAGTTTAGATTTAGAGTTTAATAAACATTATGTTTGATACGTTTTATTTATTTATCATGGTTCATACTAGTGGTCTTTCAGTGGAGTCAAATGTGATAAAGCAGGTTAATGAATTGAGTCATTATCTAAACCTTGGACTTCAAGGATCTTACACTATATACCCACAAATTAAAGTTGTGAATGTTTTGTGTTCCCATGCACATTTTCACACTGGTACATGTGTGTTCGTATGTGTGCCTGTGATGCTTATGTTCACCATCTTTAGACCTTTCAAACTTTTTTTCAATAGGACTTATTGAGGGGGACTGTTGTATGTGTGGGGGTTTTATTCCTCCATCTACACCTAGACTGAATAGAAAAATACTAACTCTTAGTATTGGAAAAAACTGAAAACTGCTTATAATGTCTTGTTATGTCCTTGGGAGAAGAAAAGGAGTGAACTTGGTTATTAGTGGTTATTCTCTTGATGCATGCATTTATATTATGATCTGAAAACAATCAAAAAGGCCCAAGATAAAACATGTGTAATGTTGGTTTCGTCAGGCCAAAAAGTAAAACAGTAAATACTGACAATTGAGAGATTTTTATTTAACATTTTACAAAAAATAATGATTTAATCACTTATCTGACTTTGCAAGTAGTTACAGAATCCTTTCAGGTCTGAATTATACATCATTCAATGTGTTGAAACACATTGTGAGTCAGCCTTGTTGCTCACATTTCAGCTCATTTGTGTTTTTTCCTGCGGTCTTTCACTGTCCTTACTGAGTGTTGCCATGGCTTACTCAGCTGCTACTCAATTTGAGCCGAGTATACCCACTTAAACACCAAGCGTTGGCCACATCATCTTCTTCATCCTCTTTAGATGACCTTGCTCTTCCTCGTCCCCCTCTGCGTCAGTTTCAAACCTAAATGGCTGCAAATGACGCCCGCCTTCCCGCCTGCCAAGCACCGCCGCAGAGATGTTCTTTCCCACTGCATGCGAGCAGTCATTTTCACTGTGAACAAAAGGTCCTTGATTCATCAAATCCCGCACCTCCTACTGCCCACTCTCCAGAGTGATGCTGTAATTTTCACTAGCACTGCTCCTGTGTGATGTGGGGAGAGTCCGTAGTGTTTTTGTTGTACCTTGTGTGATTCTGGTGGTGTTTTGCTGTAGGTGTGTTCACAGCTGGGACACACTTACACTCTCCAAGCAGCATGATGACTCAAATTCACAAAATGAGCCTCCTAAAAAAGGCTAAGCCGGTTTTGATATAGAATATTTTAAACATAAGATAAACTCATTCTGCTACATACACTTTACTTTAAACATGTTGAGGAACCAGACTGCTAACAGCTTTAATTGAAAGGCAATAGGTAATTGTTTTGGGGCTCGTTTTAAAGAAATGACTCTGACAATGAGACAATTTTAAATCCTCAGTCAATGACAAACCTCACTTTCACCAGAACAGTGCAAAATGATGTGAGAGGTCTGGTTAGCTTCTGAGTGGGTATACAAATTGTGGTTCAAGGCCACCCAGAGCTCTGTGAACGAAAAATATTCTTAAAGGTTTTTTAGGGAGTAGAGGACACGAGCTGCCTAAAAATAAGCCGACAGATCCTGTCCCCTGCACACATAGCTTAATATTCACAATGGGGGTCAATGGCTTGTCTGGTTTGTGACATGGCAGGCAAATGCAAATATGAAGTGCATAGTGCTGAAATCAAATAAACAAGAAAAGTAATGGACAACCGTTTTCAAAAACCCTGCAAAATGTGCAATAATAACATCTAATGAATTACAGTAAAAGCCAATAAAAACAAATTTGCTCCTACGTAGGCCTGTCTTTGCTACTTAACCAGGAATATACTAAATGTACCAAATAAAGATACATATATTATTTAAACATCTCACAGTAAATTGTGTTTTCGTTTGGGACTATTTTCTGCGGCAGGATTATTACGCTTGTGATAATTCAACTGCAGGACGGTCAATGTGGGACCTACTTTATATTCCCTACAGTGCACAGTTAATCTCTGAGATATGATGGGTGGATAGGCCACTCTAACCATCTTCAGCCACCTCTCTGGAATGATATGAGAAATCCAAACATTGATCTTCGCTTTGTGATGTGTGGCCAGGCCCTTGTTTCTTCAAGCAGAGCCAGCGTTTACCCTCACATGAATCAGGGTTTATACTCTTAGACCCCATATATAGCACACATCTCATCCCTGCACATGGCTAGGTCCCATTCACAGATTACTTCTCCAAACAGTGGTGATGAAGTTGAGTGACCAGCCTATCTCCCCCCCCCCTAACTTTCCCTCCCACCTCAGAGCAGTGTCCTCTGTACTTTGGCATTCGGCCATCGCCGTCTGTCTCAGTAAAAACCATCGGCTGTGAAATTGAGAATAATCATGTGGAACGAGATTGGGACCGGAGCAGCTTGAGCTCCAGCGCTTCGCTGACAATGGACTCATGGCTCCTGCTGATAAAGTCCACCAGGGATTGAACAATAACCTACAAAACCCTTTTTGTTGACGTGTGAAGAATATTACTTTTGGTCTTTGGCATGACGAGTGAAGATCTACAGACTCGTCAAGCTTGATCCTTTAGTTTATCACTCAGATCTGTTTATTGTTTAAATATTAAGGAGATTTTCAATTGGCACTCATAAATACTAAAATGTAACGTGTGTGTTAATAATATTTCACTGAAAGTATTCAAGTTTGATTAATGAATTATGCACACAAACCTATTTTTCTCTATCTGATGAGCCTCTGGATAGTTGGCGAGATAAAATACAATTAAACTATGAAATAAAAAACCTAACAAAACATTCAAACCCCATGAGAAAAATACTATATGGAACCAAAAGGGTAAAGTGTGGTAATCCTATTATCTCTGCTGCACTTAGCAACATTATTGAATGCTAATTTGAAACATTATCGTATATTGTAGTGCTATCAGAAAGGATAAGTAGTCAAGTTTAATGTGTTGAAATATACGAACATCTCACAAAGTTCCCTATAGGAATATATGTTTTGAATAAATGAACGCTGTGCTCGGATTTAATACTAATACGCTGTCAAGTTTAATTTGTCTCTGTTATAAACTTCTATTTAAATCATGAACAATGGAAACCAAAAGCAAAATAACCAAATGAAATAAGACAGTTCAGATATATAAAATAATGTATACAAGATGTAAGAGAATGTTAATAAGGTTGTAAAATGACTCGGTCAAATGCGCATTTCAAAATAAACCCATCATGTTAGAGTGAGTGTAAACAACTCTTAACTTGCTCTGTGGATAAACGGTAATTATTCATTATCACACACAAACCAGAGACCTTAGTTGAAAAACCACTTCATGTCTGTACCTAATGTAAAAAGGTAATACTTACAACAATAGATAGATAATAGATATCACACTGAAATGTCATTGTCATGGACTTGAACAAAGCCGGTTAAATATTATTTCTGGCAAAATTATAAATTATGTAAAGCTGCTCAATATTTACTTAGAGCCTTAATAAGTGTGAATCCAACATTTGTTTCCAGTCTTGCTTGACATCCTGTTACAGTGACTTGCCTCTTTGGAAAAAATAAAATCTATATTATATTTGTTTAATCTTTGTTAGTTTAATCTTTGGTAGGATGCTTCAGTGTCGCTTTGTGACTGTGGTGTTTTCCAGGATGAGGAGGAGCTGCATTCAGGGCCATATTGGAAGATCAGCAGTGCATTAGAAACACTTCATTGTGTTTACCTCCTCTACAGATATTGCTTATAGCAGGTCTCCAGCCTCTTTAAAGGGGCAGATGGGCACCACCTGCTCCGTGGCATCTATAGGACCAAACGTCTTCAGTCAGGGCACATCCTGTTTCCCATAGTCACCTCAGTCTGTTGGAGGTATCACAGGCGTCATCTCCCTTTCATTTTCATTAATGCTCATGTAACAAAATGTCATTTGTAGGCGGAAACATGTTTCACATATTGACTTACCTTCTGTAGCGCTATATCGATAATCGGTTTAATGCAAACCGATTTAGGCCTCCATAATACATAGATTTCTTGCTTTTTCTCTGGTAGTTATAATATTATTCAGTGCAGTGCTTTTGTAGCAGCCATGTTCTGCCTAAATTGTTTTTGTTGCACCCCCTGCCTGTGTTGTCAGCACACATTTCCCTTTGCAGATGTCCAACACAGATAAAGGGAGAATTAAGACAACAAATGTTCAGACAAACACTTCTGTCTTCATTCTGTGTTACTAATTTGGCCCAAAAATACTCTTATCCACCATCAATAATAATTTCAAATGCACTGTCAGTGTAAATATATACCAGGGTCACCCTCAGACGAAGCTTCCAACAGTTAATGTGCAGCTTATCACAACAGACCCCCAACAGATTGCTCTTCCCCAGACTCCCCTCAGACACACTGAAATGGATTTCTGCTTACGTCTCCCATCAAAGATGTAATGGCTCTCTGGTTGTGTCATTACAAGTCAGACGACCCCTTCGCACAGTGGCAGCTTGAACCTGCCTCTGGACTGATAACTGTGATCTTTATTTGGCTGCCCCCTGACGCTCTGCTTACCACCCTCCCCCCAACAAATGTCAGTCCGCTGGAGTCAAGGGTGGACAAACTGTCCTTCAAGGTGCTGCAAAAATGTCAAAACCCCCCCAAAAGATGAATAAAAAACATGTAATGACAACACAAGTGGGTCAATAATGGCTGTAGTGATGAGAAAACTATAGAGAGACTGGCTTTCGGTTTTTAAGACTGAGTTAAATGTTTAATTACACTGACGAGTCTTTTCAAAGCTCAGACATCATTGACAGCATCAATCATTTTCTCAGCATGTTAGGCCTGGTTTACAGTTTTGGAAACTCATGGTAGGGTTTTCCTTGCTGCTGAACTGTTCATCCTCCTTCTAAATCACAAGCTTAATCTGAATTTGAAAGAGGTTTATTGCATAAAGCTTTTCACTTACAAGGAATGTGCTCTGTGTTTTAAGTATACAATAAACATATTATGAGAATGAACATACAACTATAAGGAAGGTAGAAGGTCGAGAACCGAAGTATGGAATAGAAAATATGGCTTTTATGAAGAACATATTAGAACAAATATGTACAATGTGACAGTTAAAGTGCAGGATGAATACAAATCGTATATGGGTAGAGGGATGTTCAAAAGACACACACTGACTCCTCTTTCTCACAAGCTCTTCTGTGTTTAAAAACGGCCTTGTTTTATGTCTTACAATAGTGTCAAGGTGCAAAAGATACACTGATTTATACAAATAGCACAGCTTCTCTTGATTTCACCGTCCCAGTATTTTTCAAAATGCCAGGCGGTTAGGTTAGTAACACCCAATGGTATTTTGCATATCACATGTTACCTGCATTTACTGCATAAATACTTCTGCACATTGGGGTTTACGTTGGCTAATAGGTGGACGCCCACTCGGTCTCTTGTGTGTGAACTGGCAGCCATGATGGATAGTCACTCTTTCAGTCTCCATCATACGGACAGAGGGCCGGCAGACTCCTTCAGGGCTGTGTGGGAAGTTGCATTTCCGCACGGTCCATTACCTCTCCATTCCCCTGTGGCTGCATTGCAGGTGGAGATTTAACACAGCAGGTGTGTGTGTGTGTGTGTGTGTGTGTGTGTGTGTGTGTGTGTGTGTGTGTGTGTGTGTGTGTGTGTGTGTGTGTGTGTGTGTGTGTGTGTGTGTGTGTGTGTGTGTGTGTGTGTGTGTGTGTGTGTGTGTGTGTGTGTGGTGTGTGTGTGTGTGTGTGTGTGTGTGTGTGTGTGTGTGTGTGTGTGTGTGTGTGTGTGTGTGTGTGTGTGTGTGTGTGTGTGTGTGTGTGTGTGTGTGTGTGTGTGTGTGTGTGTGTGTGTGTGTGTGTGTGTGTGTGTGTGTGTGTGTGTGTGTGTGTGTGTGTGTGTGTGTGTGTGTGTGTGTGTGTGTGTGTGTGTGTGTGTGTGTGTGTGTGTGTGTGTGTGTGTGTGTGTGTGTGTGTGTGTGTGTGTGTGTGTGTGTGTGTGTGTGTGTGTGTGTGTGTGTGTGTGTGTGTGTGTGTGTGTGTGTGTGTGTGTGTGTGTGTGTGTGTGTGTGTGTGTGTGGCCGGCGCATTTACATTAACATACTTGTGTGATAGTGAGGATGCATGACTTTAAAATGTCCTTTATAATGGGAAAAGCAGAATTCCTAAGAAAGAGAATTCCGTATATTTAGATGATTTAGCACCGGGATTTTTAATTTTTGATCTACCATCTGAACTGCCAGTGTTTGTGTCCCATGATTTCTTCCAGTCCTTAAAACAAAACCCTAGTAACTGCTAGCACTGCACATGTAAAACAACTCAGAAGGGGCACCTTGATGTTCTTTTTGCAGCAGATGAGGTTTTCTTTTCTCCATGAATATTTCTCACCTATTTACAGCTTGCAGAGGGGACAATAATTTAAACAGGTTTCTGCAGTGTATGTTGTTCGCTAATCGCCAAAAGATTAGTAGACATCATCAGAAAAATCAGAATTCATTTCTTTGAAGTAATGCATAGGACACCCTCGTCTTGTTGAGTAAAAGCATGTTAGCGGTTGTCAGGCCTACATATAGCAGTGGACCCAACAGAAAAACGATATGGGGGAGACATAATACAGCTGACGACAAACAGCACCCTGGCCATTTTCAAACCATTTTCAACCTCCTCAGTTTTCCTCCGATTGAACAGCTTTGCTTCGCTCCAGATTTGTCATGCGGTCTCTTTTCATAAAATGATTTTGCTCTTTGTTCTTGTGTTAAATGATGTGTTTCATTCTCTCTAATGGCCATTGCTACTAAACACAAAAGACCAGTCAAGCAGGCCAAATGAAAGGGTCGTTAATTGAAGGAGCCATTATGGCTCTGCTGCCCGTAGTGCCGCCTTTCTCAGACTGAATCACAGCAAGCTGAGGGTGAAGCCTCCGGACTGTTATGCTCCATCACAAGCTAAGATCATATGACTCAAATGTTGTTGTTTTTTAATACATCTCAATAATCACTCATATGTTCATTATTTTAAGGCCCTATTGGGTAACAAAGTCTGATGATTTTTGTCACAATTTCTACCTTTTTAGGGAATGTTTTCTTTATATATTTTGCAAAAGTGAAGGCTCATTCTACTACAGTACATTCCCTGTTGAGAATTTAACTCGGGTGATAGATGAACATTTCAGGGCAACAGCTGCTGAGAGTTGCATATTGTCTTATATTGCAGAAATACTTCGTAATTGTTTTTGTTCAGTGTTTTTGCAGAAACTGTCCAAAAGACTTACTTTACACTGTCGAATCAAGTAGTGTTTACCAGTTACAGAGAGTTGGAAGAAAGTGGGGAGTATAAAAAATGTGATTTATAAACAGCAACAACATACTCTTTTTAGCCACTTGGGGACAGCAGATACGAGTTATGAACTCACAAATGACATATTATCATCTTTTCGGTTGATCTGATAGTACATAGTGTAATACCTTAACACAAAAGATAATGTCAGATAATGCTTGTCAGCATTAACTGTATTTAATTTTGTTCGAGGGTGATAACAGTTGGATTGAATTACCTGGCAGTCAGACTGGTTTATTTGTTAAAAAATCCATCCAGTGCTTCTCATTGCCCAACCACCTTAAGGAACCGCTGAGATAATTCAGGCAATTAAACCCATTTTACCTAGGGAGTGCTACCTAATTAAAAGTCAA
This sequence comes from Gymnodraco acuticeps, assembly GCF_902827175.1. Taxonomy (NCBI): domain Eukaryota; kingdom Metazoa; phylum Chordata; class Actinopteri; order Perciformes; family Bathydraconidae; genus Gymnodraco; species Gymnodraco acuticeps. The sequence continues at coordinate 61,884 of NW_022990023.1, forward strand.
TCCAATTTAGCCTGTCAGGTTTCCAATACGAGTCAGTGCTGATAAGGACTTGGAGGATGGATGGAGGGGAGCGAGACCGAGCCACCATCTTATCTGCAGTCATCTGTCAGCGTTGGGATGATTCGCTCCAGAAATAAAACACCATTGAGTTTATTCATGTGATTAGATGCCTTGGAAATTCTCATTGGATTGAAAAGCAACTAATTTCAAAGTCTGGCTGGATAATTACTAACGCAGGTAGCTAAGAATCAAAGTGATAACACATAGATCTTTTCTTGCACATTGGAAGCAGAATTACTACCGATGTCTGCGGCCACGGGGTCTCTGGGTCTCTGGGTCTCTGGGTCTGTATACATTGTTTAAAGTTTTTAGAAGTTAGTAAACCCATTTATTTTTGCTGATATCATGTTTACTAGGAGATAAGTGACTGTAGCTCCTTTCCTTAAACCTTAAAAAGCTGATTTCTTTTTTATAACTGCTTCGGAGCATTGAAAAAAAAGTCAATTAGCTTTAGATTATTTTAACCGACAAAGACTATTATGTCTATATGCTAAAATGAACGATATGAAGAAATGCTAAACAGGAGACTGCTACTACTCCGGAAATTGGTTTTGTTGCTAGGGAATTAGCGACAGCTGATAAAAGCTTCCATTAAGTTACCACCTTAATGTCTAGCACTCTGCTCTTTGTTAATGGTAATTATTGCGCTAGCTTAGTGAATCAGTGCTTTTTGTAACACTGCATTGTCTAAACTCAGAGTCCCTCACCGGTGTACCAAGTCCTTTTTTTTAACATTCACTCACTTTAATTTCCACTTTCATATGCAGCAAAGGGTTCACACTGTACAGAGCTATCTGCTGTGATTTTCTTTTAAAATTTTTTTTAAAACAGCACAGCCTGGTCCGTGCAATTTTTAAACTGTTTGAGATGGCTAACGTTTTTAAGATATTTCACTTGCATATTGTTTTCAACATATCAGTGACAATATTTTAACATGAGGCAGGCAAGAGATACACAAAAGTTAAAAAGTGATCTCTCTTGGATACAAAATATTCAGATTTGACTCCCATTGTGATTGCCAATATATTTCAAGAATTGCTTGTCTTTGCTCACTTGAAGCCATGTATAAATATAATACATATATATATAATAATAATAATATATATAATAATAATAATAATATATAATAGTATAAATAGCCAGCAGTTACACAGAACAGACTACATACTTCACACAAAGTATATTTTTGAATGATAAAGCTAGACATGGGCCAGACAAATGACATGAAGAAAGCATCTCTTAGTCATCCTCATTAGTCATTGCTGCCTCCGTGCTCCCCTCCGCCCACCTCCTGCTATCACCCAACATGGAAAGCATATGTTTCCCCTCCATATGGAAGGATTTTCTACTTGGCATGCCATCAGTTTACATAAACATATTTAGCATTTTGCTGTAGTTCAACAAACAGTGAGAATACAAGCTAAAGCTGAGAATCGTTTTTAGAGGGCGGAGGAGAGACAAATTGAGATATGGTGCGTGTCTCTGTGATTGAGATGTCACGAGTCCCTGCTGCAGTGTTATCGGTGTCACGCAGAGACTGATCCCAGAGTTGTCAGGAGCATGAAGCCCAAAGTGAAAACAGGCAGGAAGTGGCTTGACCCTGCTCTGCCCCCGGCTCCTCTCGATGTGTAAACACGTGTTCACGCCTGTGTGTCCTTGTATTGAATAGACCTCCGCCAACATTTCTTAAATCGCTCCATGGGTTGTTTTCATTGCCAAAGCTATATTCAGAATTTGAACTGTAATAATAAACTCGACCACCCCACTGCCTAAAAATTCGAAATAGACATTCAGCAAACTAGTTAAAAGCTAGATATCGAAATTAACGGAAAATGATCTGTTTATAAACTTGTTACTTTTGACTATTGGATTAACTGTTTTGACATTGTTCCAGAAGATACCTGTGAAAGTCATTGAGATGTAGAGCTTCTCTAAAACACAGCTGATAGCACGAGGGGAATAGTGTGCACATTCAACTGTGAGAACTTGTAGCTCTGACTACAACAAGAGATACACAAGTAAAACACTGCTAGACCTAAAAAAGAAGCCCTTTCCTTACAGCCTTTAAAAACCATCTTCGATTAATAATGAAGCATCTGATGAGTCCTCCGAACATTTAGTATTCTTGTAAATACACCTGAATCATAATCAGATAGCACAGGGAACATAATCCATGCTAATTCTTGCAATAAACCTCTTTTGTTAAATGCAATGTACAGTAAACCATAAAAGGGAATGTAGGTCAAGTCTTGTTTTGAGTGTGGAAGGAGAAAGAGGACGATAAGAGCTGACTTCCACAACCCACGTCTCCCTGTCAGAAAAGAAACAGCCCAGTTGTCTCAACTAATCCATGTCATTATGATCATCTCCCTCGCCACATTTAATGTCCCTGAACCTGCCTGAACGATCTTTGAAACTAGCAATATCTATTCAATTTAAAGCATTGATTTCATGTGTTATTTTATTAAAGGTATTATGCTTTTCTTATTAGGGATGTTTAGATATACTAAATTATTATTTGTATTTGTTCCCTGTCTGTGTACACATGCAGTACAATACAATTAGACCGTGCTTTGTTATTTTTCCACTGACTATTCAATTTGGGCGTCAATTTTGGGGTTGTGTTAAGAAAGCGCTCGATGTAGCCTGAACGTTTCCAGTACAATTCAGGCTAGCTTTATCTCATGTCAACACTTTCTCCCCTTCTTGTCTCCAAATCCTTACTGTATACATAAAAGTTCATTTAAATTTCAACAATAGCTTCGAGGAATTTAAATGGAAAAATCTGTTTGCTTGACTCATTCAAAGTTGATTCTTAACAGGTTGAAACAACATAACTATTTTACCCTGTTTCCAGTCTTTATGCTATTCTTCATAAATACCAGACAGACAAGTGACCAAAAAGCGAATAAGCTTATTTCCCAAAATCATATTGGTCAACAACCTAACCGCAATGTATTATATCCCATTTTGTACAAAACAGCTAATGAATTGTTTAATTCATCACCAGGTGTAACAAACAGAACGTTTTGTATTGAATGCTGTGCCATATTTTTTGCATCAATTACCCTTCAGACTGTATGCAAGTTGTGATAAACAAGTCACTTTCCTCATTTCCTCTGTTTGCATGTGACTATAAGCAGTGTCCCATACTCTGCCGTCATTCATGCACAGGTCACATTAGCTCTGGTCCCCCTGCAGCCGGAGGGTTTCCCAGATGGCCTATGACAGATGCCCACGATTGCTGTTGCCCTTGGTTGGAGCGCATTTCCTCCCTCCAGATAGAAAAACTAAAATATGTCCTCACACAACGTCCCAGTTCTCCTATTTGCCCTAATCTGAACCCCCCCCCCTCCCCCCACCTTCAACATATGTGTCTATTTTGTCTCTCAGGCTGTATATCTTTGCTCATATATTAAACTATCTCAGTTTATTCGAGCACCTAAATCCCATTTTGGTTTTCCCAACATCCTCTCCCGTCCTGCTGCACCATTCATCGTCCTTGGCTTGATCCCATGTCCTCTGCTCCTTTTTTATCATAGAGCTGGATGCTAACCAAGAGTTTTATCCAAAACGAGGTGTCCATTCTTTTGTCCTTAATGTGCTGTCTGGGTAAAGAACATGGCAGAGACTCATCCTGTTATCTTACCCTGTCAGGCCCATGTGGTATTGGAGTGTCTTTGAAATATCTGCTTCAAAGCAAAGTTTTCTGAGAGAGTAAATGCATAGATATATTTTAATGTATTGTGTTCCTAAAAAGACTGTTGGTTTCCAATCAGTTATAATTTTAATTTTAATTTATTTCTGCATTGGATGAAAATACAGTGAACATCTGTTTTTGTTTTACTCACAAAGAAATGTTCACTTCCAGTACAACTTCGTTAAACGAGCATTAAATTCATTCTGAAGTTTTTGAGCAAGTGGATTTTCAGTTAAAGAAATGAATGGCATCTTAGAAAGCGGTCAAAAAACTACTGATACATCTATAACAACAATCTAATATGACTTTGGTATGCTTATGATGAGTGAAATACAAAGTGTACAATGTAGGATGTTTTATATGAAACAAGCTAATAAACAAGCATTAACACAGTGTGGTCCCTCAAACGTTAAACACCATAATGAAGTAGGAGTTCTCTGGTAAAACTAAAATTGTCCAGTGCAAGTATTCTGTGTGGGTTATTATATTTCTGTCTCCATATGACAGTCATTCTGCTTTGCCATGTGCAGGAAGACACGTCAGCTGAAGAGAGTCCACCTCAGGGAAGGAGATTACATTTGGTCCTTCCTGACTGTTGCCTACCTCAGCAGTGTTTATGTGGAGCACAGAACTACCTTTTTAAGTGAATGTGTCAAGGTTTGTGCTGCGGGGAAGATGAAGTGCAAGGACAGGGATTTATTCTCAATAGACTCGACCACTGGGTTTCTAGGGTTATGAACAGTGTGCTAAATACCGGCCCATACAGTTATTAGATTCCTTCTAGTTCCCTTCACCGAAGCAATAACATTTAAGAAAACAGCTATGATATTTGGAGAATTAAAAAAGAGTTTTGTGATTTATTGTTTTGATTTATAGTATTTATTGGTATGGTGATTATAACATCCTACTGTTCTCATTCATAACACTCAGTTCGATGTCTCACTATGGGATGCGCCTCATCGCGGAGCAAACAGAAGCATCAATCTCATTACGCCAATCCTGATTGGCTGGTGATCTTGACGTCAGCGTCAGGGAATTCACCCCCTATGAGTAGCTTGCGCCACGACGCATGCGTCATTCAAACACCTCTTCTCGCTTCAGAGCACATCTCTATAGTAGCCGGACAAGCTTAACGGTCCACAGACTGAACCCAAATATAACCATTTCGGTCGACGGGCGCTCGCCGGCTACTCCTTCTGCTTTGCAGGAAGACGGTAATACTAACGCCAGTTAGTATTGAAATCGACCTCGCCGTTCTCTTTCCCCGGAAAGTAAGGTAGGTCTGATTTTTTTTTTTCAAGCTAGCAACACACCTGTTGCTAGCTCGCTCCCTCACTATCGACACCACGGTAGCAAGGACGTATTTTCTTTTCTCTTTCCCACGGAGTAGGAAAGGATTAAAGGAGCATACTGTCACACCAGTCAGTATTCTCCGGGAATAAAAGACCCACACCGTCCTTTTCTCCGGATTAAGGATAGGGTGGCAACACCTTTTTTCTCCCAATTTACCTGTTGAGAGCGGGCTCCTCTCCACACCACGAGGCGAACAAGATGGACGCCTCTCTCCCTCTCTCCCGGTGGCTCGACTCTGCGGCTGCGGGTTGAAGATCTCGGGCACAGACACACACCAGGTCTGCTCGTCCTGCCTCGGGCTGGAACACGCCCGAGGCGCTATCGACAACCCCGGCTCGTGCGGACATTGTGTCCGCTTCACCGTGAAGAGCCTCCGCCGACGGCTAGCACGCCAAGCTAGCCTGTCGGAGCAGGCCCCCCCCCATGGCCACTGACCTGCCGGCCGGCAGTCAAGACGCGGGGGCGTCCGCCGCAGAGAGTGAACCCCTCTCCGTGTCGGTCTGGGGCTCATTATCTGCGATGGCTGCAGAACCGGAATCCCGCGCCCTGGCAGGCCGGGACCCGGTGACGGCAAGACACGCGGGAACGGGACCCCACGCTTTACCGAGCTGGGGCTCCCGGTTAGACCTCACCATGGTCTCACCCGCGGAGGATGTCCTCGAGCTGGACTACGATGAGGACGCCTCGGTGTTCCTCCTGTCCGAGTCGGATGAACATGAAGAGGACATCTTCTCCCGGACGATAGCACACCAGCTTCGCCCTGTCTGAGCATGGACCTGCAGGCCGTGTGTAAACGTGCCACGGCCAGACTCGACATCCCGTGGCCTGAAATGGCCAAGGAGACCTCCAGGTCCCGCTACGAAGGGAAACATTTTCCCCAAGCAGCGCGGACGAAGAGGCAACTCCTTCCGGTCTTCCCGGAGATGTTGGATGAGGTGTCGGTCTCGTGGAGAGACCGGCCCTTCAGCAACAAGGTCCCAATCCAGGGTGCCTCCTCCCTAGACTGTGACGGAATGGAGAAGCTCGGCCTGCTCCGCATACCGCCCATGGAACCGCTGGTAGCGGCCCACCTCCTACCGAGGATGGGCCCATCACCAAGCAGGAACCCCCACGCTGTCGGACCGATTTCAGTCGACAATGACTGAACGGTCCTACAAAGCCGCAGCGTTGTCCGCCAGGGCCCTGAATGTGTCCTCGCTGCTAACCGCTTACCAAGCGGAGCTCTGTGAGGACCTGTCGGGTAACCCGGGGGCAGCCATTATGGACGAGATGGCAGCGGTCACGGACATTTGTCTCCGTGTCCAACGCTGCGCCGTCCAGGCCACGGGCAAGGCAATGGGGATCATGGTGGTGCAGGAAAGAGCGAGATGGCTCAACCTCACCAACCTCCCAGACCGGGAAAAGGAGGATGTGCTGGATATGCCCATCGTTCCCGAGGGAATTTTCGGCTCCGCTCTCGCCTCCATGCAAAGGAGGTGTGAGTCGAAAAAGAAGAAGGACGAGGCACTCCACCTCTGCCTCCCTCGAAGGGTCCAGCCGCTGCCTTCGCAGCAGCAGTCCTTCGCCCAAGCTGCCTCGAACCCTGCTCGGTTTAAAACACCGAAGACGCAGAGGTCGCAGCCCGCCCCGAGTCCCCAGCCCAGGCTGGAGACGAGGGCGAGCTGGCCTAGAAAATCTCCGGTTCCGGCTGCAGCTCAGGCGCAGCCAACCCAGAATTTCGGCCAGCAGTCGAGGAAGAAGAAGCGAGCGGCGTGACAGCCCCTCCTTCTCCCCTCTGTGACAGAGCTGATAGTGATGGTTACTGTGAAATGCGTAATGGCACTGCGCCACTGGCTGCACCCGACTTTTCTAGTACGTGGTGTGCCTATGGGTGCTGTCCTTTCACGGAAAGTGGTCACCACGGACGCATGTCTGACAGGTTGGGGAGGTATTTATGAAGGTCGCCCGGTGAGGGGTCTCTGGAGCATAGACCTCCAGCGGGCGCACATAAATTACCTGGAGCTTTTAGCGGTGTTTCTCACCCTAAAACGCTTTCTGCCTTTCCTCAGGGGACATCACGTCCTCGTGAGGACAGACAATACGACCACAATATCGTATATTAACCGCCAAGGGGGTTTGCGTTCTCTCCAGTTACACACACTGGCGCGCAAACTGATCCTATGGAGCGGTAGACGTCTCCTCTCTCTGAGAGCGACGCACGTACCGGGAGTGATGAACCTCGGGGCAGATCTACTGTCCAGAGGTATACCACTTTATGCAGACTGGACTCTACTGTACATCCAAGGATTGTGAGCCAGCTGTGGGTGCGTTACGGCAGAGCCGCGGTGGATCTGTTCGCATTGAAAGACAACGCTCAGTGTCAGCTGTTCTTTTCGATGCACTAAATGCACCGTTAGGCGTGGATGCACTCGCGCACGATTGGCCCCCGGGCCTTCTGTACGCGTTCCCACCCCTGGCTCTGATACCCCCAACTCTGGCCAGAGTGAGAGAGCAACGCCACACACTTATCCTGATAGCTCCGCACTGGCCAGCTATGTACTGGCTAGCGGAGATATATCAGCTGCTGTGCGGGCAGCCATGGCAGCTCCCACTACACAGGGACATACTGTCCCAAGCGGTGGGGGGCGATCTTTCACCCACACCCAGAGCGCTTGGCTCTATGGGCCTGGCCCGTGAGTGATACAATCTGAATACAGTGTGACATGAAGCTGACCCTGGCAGCTGCCAAGCGAGCCAGTGGCACTCATGCACTATCTGTACAGTCTTCATGCACTCAGTTCGCCCCAGGGCAAACAGAGTGTGGTTGAAGCCCAACCCTGCCTTTATCTTAAGGCGGTTGGTTCAGGTACCACATTTGACATTGAGGCATCCTCCCCGCCACTGTATTCCTCCGGGAAACAGCGGCCGGATTTGCCGTGTCTAGCCCGTGCTGTACGCACGTACAGGGACAGATCAAGGGTGCTTCGTCATAATGACCAACCCCTTGTGTCCTGGGCTAACCCTTATAAGGGCAAGCCTGTTACTAAGCAACGGCTCTCCCACTGGTTTGTGGAAGCAATTGCTTTGGGGCCCATACGAGTCAGAGTTCGCAGGCACCCTCGGGTCCGCGAGCTCTTTCGACTCAGGGTCTGGCTGCATCCTGGGCTCTGTCCAGGATGTCTCCCATCCAAGACATTGGTGCAGCGGCGAGCTGGTCCTCGCCGCTCACTTTTGTCCGCCTCTTAACAGGCTGGACGTTCTGCTCCCAGTGTGACTCAAGCAGTGCTGGGCACCTGGTTGAGTCAGAGCTCTACCTGTTAAGTTCTGGTTGGTTTGGTGATTTTCGAGATAAGCTCGTCTGACAATACGGGAGCTACAATTTCCCATAGTGAGACATCGAACGGAGTGTTATGAATGAGAACTATAGGTTACTTACGTAACCCCAGTTCTCAGAGTCACGAAGTGAGATGTCTCACCAGACGGCCCTCCTTGCTATGGTGAAGCGAGAAGAGGTGCTTATTTTGAATGACGCATGCGTCGTGGCGCAAGCTACTTATAGGGGGTGAATTCCCTGACGCTGACGTCAAGATCTCCAGCCAATCAGGATTGGCGTAATGAGATTGATGCTTCTGTTTGCTCCGCGATGAGGCGCATCCCATAGTGAGACATCTCACTTCATGTTACTCTGAGAACTGGGGTTACGTAAGTAACCTATAGTTATATCAGATTAGCTTACTTCAGTGTTTCTACAGCAAGAGGTTATTTGTATGGGTCAGAACATGCAAAAAAAGGATATTTATTGTTTAACATATTCAGTAAGTCACTCAGTAACTCACTCACCTTACAATGACCACACCTAACATAAAGCCTTTAGTATTACAGAAACACAGGTCTGAGGTTGTCTCTGTTCTTCTTCTGGGCTATCTTTATGAGTCCATTCCAGAGAACAGGGTCTTAACTTTGAGGCAACATTGGGATACATTTTCCTTAAAGTACTTGCTACTTTAAACAGTTCTGCTGGTACATTTTACTCTTTGTTTTTGGTCACTGGCGGCCACAGAATATCATCACATAATCCTGGACATAAAGATGACGGCAGCTGCCAGCCTCATCATTCTCAATCATAATATAAGGCAGCTTGTCGGGATCAAACGGATATAAATAAATTCACCATACCAGACTGACCATGTGGTGTGTCTCTGTGTATGTATAGTTAGTGTGTTACTATTAGCCAGATGTATTCTGATGTCTGAATGGCACTGTGGCTTTATCATGTGGCTTAGGTGAATCAGCAACTCAATGTCTTGAAGATGTGATATATCCATGATGCAGGAATCCACTTTTTTTTTTTTTAAAGTTATAAGCAAGTACAGAGAATGGTTGTATCTTGAGAAAACATAGATGGACTTCCTGATTAACCAATAATGCCTTTACACCTGTAGGACAATCTTTAAAACCTTTGGGAGGGAAGAGAAAACTTGTCCATGATCAAAACTGCCAAAAAGAATTTCATCAATGTCAAAACTGAGGAAAACAAAAATAAACCCTGTGAACTTTGGAAATTACTCAATAACCAGCTTGGCTGCAGTAAAAAACTCAAAACGAGATTTTCTAACTTAAACATAAAGACAGATAACAGGCTCATCACAGACAAACTGGATGTGGCCAAGTACTTGAACATTTTTTTCACAAACATAGCCACAACTCTTGTAAATAAATTACCCTCCCACTCAGGGCTTTTTGGAGTAGATCACATCATGACCTACTACAAAAACCTAGGGGTACGCAAAGATGATTTCAGTCTAGCAAGGGTAACAACAGCAGAGGTACTCATTAAACTGAGCGCCCTCCAACCTAACAAGGCCACTGGCCACGACAATATCCCCTCCAAATTCCTCAGAGACACAGCAACCGCCATCTCACCAGTCATAGCTCACATAATTAACCTCTCCATAAAACAGGGAAAAGTACCCAAAGACTTCAAAATTGCAAGAGTAACCCCCCTGCACAAAAAGGGCAGTAAATTGGACCCAGGCAACTACCGCCCTGTTTCTATACTTACCTCCATCTCGAAAGTCATGGAAAAAATAGTATATGAACAGGTCGAAAAGTACCTCGCGGAAAAGAAACTAATCTATGAATTTCAATCTGGCTTTAGAACATCCCACTCCACTGACACATGCCTTCTTTATTTGAGCGACCACATCAAACAAGAGGTGGACGAGGGCAAGTACTGCGGCATGGTGATGCTGGACCTACAAAAGGCTTTCGACACTGTCAATCACCCCATTCTGATTGACAAGCTAAAAGCAATTGGTTTTGATAAACTATCGGTGAGCTGGATGCAATCCTACCTGGAGGGGAGAGAACAGATGGTGGAGGTAAACGGTACTCTGTCCCCCCCCCCCCCTCCCAGTGAGCTGTGGTGTTCCACAAGGAAGCATATTAGGTCCGTTACTGTTCCTAATTTATGTAAATGACATGTCATCAGCATGTGACTGCAACTTGTTCCTGTTCGCGGACGACTCAGCCCTGCTGATCTCTGACAGGAGCAGGTTGAAAAAACCCTCAGCTCCGAGCTCGGCAGAATCTGCACCTGGCTCGCCGATAATAAATGATCATTACACCTGGGTAAAACAGAGTCCATTCTCTTCGGTTCGAAACATAATCTCAGCAAATCCGACGACTTCTCAGTTGCAGTGGGCGACATTATTGTCACAAGTAAGAAGGAAATTACATACCTAGGATCTATTCTTGAGGCAAACCTCTCCTGTGACAAAATGGCATCCAATGTAATAAAAAAAGTAAATCAAAGAACTAGATTCCTATACCGGATCTCCTCTCTGGTAAACAAGAACACCCTGAAAACTCTGGCAGGAGCACTCATTCAAGGGTACTATGACTATGCTTGCACGTCATGGTACCATAGCACCTCCAAGGCGCTAAAAATAAAACTTCAAACATCGCAAAATAAACTGGTCAGATTACTGCTTGACCTTTCATCTAGAACCCACCTCACCTCTGCCCACTTTGACAACCTAGGATGGCTTAGAGTAGACGACAGAGTATAGCTACTTGCAATGGGCCTGGTCTACAAGATCCACTACACCTCTATGGTACCCATGTACATGTCAAAATTCTTCCCAAAGGTCAAGGAATACCATGATCATAACACCAGAGGGAGCTCCACAAATCATGTGAAACCCAGATTTGTCACAAAAAAGGGGGAATACACGTTTCGCAATTATGCCACATCAAGGTGGAACGCTCTTCCCACAACTGTAAAGGAAAGTAAAACTATACTTACCTTCAAAACCTCTCTTAAAGAGCACCTTCGGGGGAGAGCATTGCAAAACTGGCCCCGGTAATGGTACAAATCTCAACCTGTCGTTCAATGGACAGCTTCCCCCCCCCCATCTATGTATATACTCGCATTTTAGACTCTGTTACTAACTGTATATCTGTAGACTTGGTATGTCTTAAATGTCTGGTTAGGATGTATTAGAACAAAATCTAAAATGAAAATTGTAAACAAGCAATCTGTATGTAAAAAACCACCTGTATGTAAATTGTAAATAAGCCATCTGTATGTCAAATATGTCTTATATGTCTTAAATGACATGATGAATTGGAAATGGGGGACCCTGATGTAAACAAGACGAAAGTCTTTCTCTTGTCTGCATCCCCTTAACAATTGTATGTTTTGAGCTGTACTGTACTGTACCCAATATACAAGCTGTTAATAAACTTTTCAATCAATCAATCAATCAGTCTATTGGTGCATGCAGTTGATTTTCTTGGAACAACTGATGCATTGGACCTAAGGTTCTCTGTATAAAGTGGAAAGATATGAGTGCATTATCTTGTTGTCCTGTTAACGACTCTCTGATTTTGTCTTCAGCTTCCACTACAGACACAGAGACATCATCATAATCGATCAGCCTGCACACCAAAACATTTCAGACACTTTCTGCTGGAGGGAATTACAGCGTTGAAGAAAGAGAGGCTAGAGAAAGTAGTTGTGTGTGTGTGTGTGTGTGTGTGTGTGTGTGTGTGTGTGTGTGTGTGTGTGTGTGTGTGTGTGTGTGTGTGTGTGTGTGTGTGTGTTTGTGTGTGTGTGTGTGTGTGTGTGGTGTGTGTGTGTGTGTGTGTGTGTGTGGTGTGTGTGTGTGTGTGTGTGTGTGGTGTGTGTGTGTGTGTGTGTTGTGTGTGTGTGTGTGTGGTGTGTGTGTGTGTGTGTGTGTGTGTGTGTGTGTGTGTGTGGTGTGTGTGTGTGTGTGTGTGTGTGTGTGTGTGTGTGTGTGTGTGTGTGTGTGTGTGTGTGTGTGTGTGTGTGTGTGTGTGTGTGTGTGTGTGTGTGTGTGGCCACATTTGAGCATTAGTGCTTGTTTATTTGCTTATTGTTCTTGAGGCGGATTCTCTAGCTCTTCTGTGAGAAACGGTGTGTGTGTGGGGCTCCTCAGATACCAGTGGTCTAATTAAAGAGCTGGCATGTCAGAAACCTGTCCTCCCTCTTTGTTTAACAGTGGGCCTAATCTCCTGCTACACAGTGGTTTGGGTGTGTGTGGATTGTGTGTGTGTTATCTTTTGATTGCTGTGAGGTGTCTACAAGATGGATGCCAAACCTCCACAGACATTTGTTGGGCCCCCGACCAAGATACCCCAGAGGACTGTGTGTGTCTCGCTGTGTGTGTGTGTGCACGCTTGGTTGTTCATTTGCACATGAATTTAGCATGCTACTGGGGCTCTTGAGCATCTTGGGTTGCCATGAAGTTTAAGTCAGGACATTGTTGAAAACATTGATGATTATTTTTCAGTCGAAAATAATTACCTCTTTATTAAATTGTCTTTTTTATTTTTTCATTTTTTGTTTATTTAATAACTTTTCTTAAAGATTGAACTTGAAATAAGGAAAAGAAGTTCTAAAAAATAAACGGTGAGTGTCTTTCCCTCTCATCACCTCTACTGAAATGTGATCTCCTTTATGTTGCCGGCACCTCGGCTCGGTTAAAGTGCGTTTTTCTGATCGACTTAGTCAGAAGTAGACTGCAGTCCTCTATAGTCATTATTTCAGAGTTTACAGAATAATCGACATGGTCTTTTAAAGTGTATGTCACTGCCTTCCCAAACCATACAGTACACAGTGTAGATGTCCCATGTTCTCCGTTGAGTCTAATGGAAATGTAGAAACTAAAAATATGCTCCCACTTATCAGCTCCCACTCACTTACCTAACAGTGTGAATCACTGCATTATACGTATGAGTGGAACCTTTTCTAGATGACCTTATCATAGAGATCTCACTCACAAAATAGCACTCATGCTGTGCGGGTATGAATGCCAACACAGTTGTCTCTATATGATACATGCAGTGTGTATAATGAGCCAGTGTGTTGCAGAGGGGCATTGACTATGTTTTTGAATGTTAATGTGTTGAATGCACCTGTGCGTGTCTGCATGTGTCTCATTTGTGTGTGTTTATACTTTATTGAACCCTCACGGTGAGTCATGCTTCTCCTTGGACTCCTTTCATAACAAAAAGTTATTTGTCATCCTCAAACTAAATGCACCACAGAGAAACATCTTCGGACAATCTTTTACTTTACCACTAACAACATGTTCTGTAAAAGGGTTTACAAGGTGACAATTCAATCAATTTATTTACCAATGTATAACTTCACCAACTCCCCATTGCAACACCAAGCAACAGCCAGATACAATACTTCCCTTAGTGTTCGTATTTTAGGGCTGCAAGTAGAGATTGTTTGATTTTATGGCTTTATTATTTGCCATTTATTGAAAATATTACGTTGAACAATGAATGTCTTTGTCTGTAAAATTACAGAAAATAGCGAAAAATACACTTAATCTTTACAATGTAATAGCATGTCCCCTTCCATAAGTGTTATTTGTCTATCCCAGACTCTTAAACCCTCCCTTTTTTCGTGCTTTTTAGATTTGTTGTTGCCTCTTCTGACTGCTTGCCTTTTTTGCTGTTGCATTCTCTCTCTTACTGCCTAGTCGGGATAGGGACAGATAGTTTAAAATAAAAATCTGTGATTTGAACAAAATCAACTATTTAATGACTATTTAACATCCATTACTTGATTACCTTTAGCTGGTAATTGCTTTTTGATATTTTCAATGTCACAGATGTAACATTTAAGAAGAAAACTGGCTTAAAAACGGTGTGGATATTTTAAACGTTCCACAACTGAAACAGTATTATTCTCTAATTGAATTCATCCTTGTTTCATCTCAGAGATAAATACATCTGCAGTCATCACACTGACATCTTACAGAGTTCACTCACATCCATTTATCGCTGCCTTTCTCCAGCCACCAATCAGTAAAATGCGGCTCTTTTGTCCGGTTCTTTGCCTTCTCTGTGCAAATTACACCATAATTGAGCTGCAATTTGAGTAAAAAAAGCCTCCAATTCATGTTTTCGGCAGATGTGTGCAGGGTTGCCTAGCAACACAACTGTAATTGTAGTCCACCTGCCGCTCGCTTGTTCAGTATGCATTTCGACTGTCAGGAGTGAAGAGACATGTCGGTGTTGGCGTTTTTTATGTGGTGTCTTGATAAATAATCTTCATCTGAATGTATTACATCTGGACACACTCATCACTTTCATATATATCTGATGCAGCGATTAATAGAAATGCCAAGAATAGTAGTCATATTTCTCCAGCATCCAGTTTTCCATGTCAAGCCAGAAACTTTCTCTGCTGTCGTCTGCTGCTGTTTTCATGGAACGGGGGCGACAGGTGTTGAGACGTGACAAGTCATCTTGGGCCAAGCCTCTGGAACAATGCCATTTTTTTAAAAAGAGCATATGCTTGTGTCGACACTTCCCATTCACAGCTGCATTGCGTATCAACGATAAAGGTCCCTTTCTTAACACATCTGGATTAGACATGCTTGTTCCAGGAAGTTTCCTAGATCCCACACCAGAATGAACTTCAAAAGTTCACAGGCTCAGGTGGATTAAAATCCTGGAGGGTGTTGAATTTGTTCTCTCTTTGCGCTTTAAGGTCAGTCTAAACAGAGGACTTAGTTCCCTGAAATATATTCTTAGGCCATCTTGTAATTGTATGTGATTATTTTGGATTTCAAAAGCTTTCATTGTATGGAGACAAACAGGCAGAGTGTGCAAAATAAACATTACTCGGAACCAAGCCTTTATGGTGTAATAGATACAGTTGCAGGGAATCAAATTCAGCTATATATAGAGAATTACTAAGTACCCTTGAGAAGATATAGGACAATGATCCGCATGATGACAAATGCTTTTATCATATAACTAATGCAATGGAACCAGATCTTTCCACACAATTTAACCAAAGTCAAAATGAGCAGCTCTTCCGTTCTCTTTGAGCAACAATTGTATGCGTAAATCAGTGGAGAACCTGATATCCAATCCTGTTTAATTCCAAATTACTTATTTTTTTTACTCTTATCCATGCTACAGCTTTTCCCCCCTTATTTGTCAAAGGTCAGTGATACACAAGTTGCCCCCAGTGTGAAACCAGGGCACATCAAAGCAGGCAGCACATCACACAGATGGGGAGCGCAGCTTGAAGGAAACGGGTTGGTCAGGCTGCCAGTTTTAAAGCTGCCTGTCTGCTGGTTGGACTGTTCCTCTATTCACCATCCCATATTGCCAGCCTTAAGAGTATATGCTACTTCTTGTTTCTTTCAATGACAGTTCTCACAAAGACTTTGTATTGTTTAATGGTTTACATATATACTAGTAGTTTTAGTTTAGAGCCATGGTAGCGAGGCGGTTCCGTGGGCGTACAAAATAAGCTTTGGAGGAAGAGCCCCGTTTTGGAAATTGCTTTTTCGTTTTTATTTTATTTTACTAATATAGTTTTGTACTTAAGTTGCCGTTTCTGGGTCACTAAAGAGATATGATTTGCAAAACTGTACTTTTAATATAATGTGACCCCAAATAAAGAATACAAAATTCTAAAAAATAAATAATAATAATTGCTCAGTGGCACATGAAGCCAACATGCATGACTCGTGGGAACAAAAATACCCAGATCTTTCACTGATCTTCCCCATTGGACCATCAGAGCATGCGCACTGTAGGGATTCAGCTTAAAGTGCATTTTACAACTTTTATGCTGATTTACACACATCTTTCCCAATGCTAGTCAAGGGAAAAACCTATCTTTGGGCCCAATCGGGCCACTTCCTTGGGGCCTGGGCTTTACTTAAACACATTGGTGTGTTGTTAGCAACATTAGCTAATAGCTAATGTTGCTAACACCTTTTCATCATTTTGATTGGCATATGGAATCTGGTTCTTCGTGTAATGCAAATTATAGCTCTGCCCACCTTCTACCTGAGGCTAATTATGATAAGTGACAACCCCTTTGCGGCTGAGAAGCAACCTTGAGATAAGGTCCCTTTCTCTTCCCATGTAATGCCCTAATGTGCTTTACCAAATACGTGACCTCGCTCTTTCCTCACAGGACTCTAAAACTGTGCATTAGATATAGTGTCATATCTATTCCGCTCTGCATCGGCCAAACGGTGAATGCACTTATTGTAAGTTGCTTTGGATAAAAGCATCAGCCAAATGTAATGTAATGTAAAAATGGGTTGACAAATGATATCCTTGTCAAAGAGCAATTTGAACGATTCCTCATTTATGTAGGACCCATGTGGAGTCCATTAACCTCTAGCCACTCGTGAGTGTATACAGTCTATGGTGAGGCCCTTGATAGAGTCATTTATGAGTTGACAGGTCATATCCATGCAGCTGTCTCAGATCATAAAGCAAAGATGTGGAGCACGCAGTTGGCCGCGAGGAAAGTTGAGTGTCACACAAAGAGACTTCAATTAGGTGAACTTAATTTTATCTGCTGTGTTGTTTGCCTGGTCATTAGTTGGAATCCTTTAACAAGATGCAAAGGCTGGGTGTAATACCACTGGATAATTGGGACATTTTCTTCTTTTAAGAGTTGTGAGAAATCAATAAACAGATAGTTTCAGATGCTTTAGCTTTAACAAAGATATCTCTGTCTATTTCTGTCTCAAAAATATATATACTATGGATAATGTTTTTTGTTATATTGCAAAATCCCATCCGCCTCCTTTTCAGAGCATTTTTAGTATGAGCATAAAAAGCCGAGTGGAAACGCCAAAATTCAGAACACCCTTTTTATGAGTTTTAAAGAATTGGTGTCTCGATTAAAGAAAGAGTGCATTAGGAAAAGAATAATGTCATATTTCTATCAAGTCTGACTATTTTTCTCCTGAAAACATGGCGCCAACTTCTACTTACTTTAATCAACATAATACTAATAACGTAATAATGGTAGTGGATGAAAGCACTCAAAACACGCCTATAATCTTGCCTATTTTCTCATTGAAATAAAAAATCTCTGATACACTTTGATGGAAACCTGGTAGTGTTTTTGCTCATGAACATTTGAAGAATTGGGTGTAATTTCTTGAACAGTATCACAATATTTAGTGATTTTAAACAGTTCTTTCAGTAAGAAGTTGTCTTATGCTACTTGTCTAGGATTTCAACTTCATAAGGCGAATCAGGTCAGAGAAAGAGAGAGTACATAGAGCAGCATTTATGACCTTTGCTTTATATTCTTGGCTTGTGTGTTCTGATGGTGGACCAGCAGCCAGACAGGCTGATGAGTGCTGGTATTTAAAGAGCTGCTGAGGCCAGATACTTTGCTACTAAGAGGCCAGCACAACAGATACTGAGTTTACAGATAAAGGTTCTGTGTTTCTGATGTTAAACTCAGAGCTTTCTGTATGAGGAAACTTCTCAACAAACAAACGAGTTTCATGATAAATAGAGATCCTCCTGCTGGCAGCTCCTTTGGATTTGTCTGAAACCACATGATACGTAGACTGAGCTCATGGCTCCTGCCTGGATAACACCACCAGTAAGTCAATTATGAAACTCTCCTGTATGACAAAAAAAAATGAAATTCTGGAAGCAATTATGATTTGAATGTGATATTAGGGAACTGCAAAACGAATTCAGTTTTTGAGTGACAAGTTCCCTGTTAATTACATTTGTGTGTATCTTCTGCTGGTAGAAGTTTTTTAAGTTGTTCAGTTCCCATGATAATTTGCTCAATATCACGCTCAATTGGATGCTCTCCTTTTTAATGAGCATAGTTAAATAGTTTATCATGCATTAATTTGTTTTTTCTTATTCTTATTCAGTTTGCTTTGAGGTTTAATTTATTTCTAGCAGTCCAGTTGTGCTCGGGAATTCTTCATTTCTCCATTTTATTTTGTCCTTTAAAAGATAATAGAGTCCCATCTGCACATAATATATTAGGTTTTTCTTCTTAAAGTGAAACATAACTTGGATTGAATGCCAAACAACTATTTTTACTTTTAAATGATCAAATGTAGGCCTGAGATTGTCATTTATTCCAATTTTAAAATGCTTCATTAATATTATTTAAACTTGTGACATATCACATCAATCAACTGAGGGCACAGAGGAACAGATACAGTGAAAACGTTTTTATTTTGTGTAGCTTCATAATAGAAATCAAACACATTTAGTTAGTAATGGGAATTAGTATAATAATATACTGTTTATACAATAACATTGCACAATCTAACAACCTCTTTTTTCCCATTTAAATTTAGCAATATGGGACCAATGTTTTTCACTATTTAGTGTTCATTTTATTTAGTCTCTTCTTGCAACATAGGTATATGTTATATAATTGTTTGGGACACACATACAATTCAGCATAATTCCCTGTGCTAATATTGCTAGTGTTAAATGTTGTGAGAAGCTTTAACCTGTGTGTGTTAATAACCTTAAAGCTTTTTGTGATAACTTGCTTGCAGATCAAAATGAAATAACACATACAAATGTGTTGCTTTTATTCATGCTTGACAGAACAAAACACAAGGCACATACTCAGTAACTTGTTCTCTCTTCAGTCGTAATGAGAGTCAACGGTGTATTTCTGGGTTTCTGTCCAGATTATTGCTTTCCTGAGTTTGTTATAAACAGAAAAAAAATCATCAATTCCTCTTTGACAATCTCACTCCAGTCACGTTCATCACACCTAAACAGGGCTTTTCTTAGGATGTTATGTTACACACAATATTTTACAATCTGCAACACTGGCAAAAAGGAAATCTTAACATATAGGATAAATAAAATGCTTCAATGCTCCAGAAACGTAGGCCTTCATCCCTGTAGCAGAGGGCCGGGTGGTCCCAGCTGCAGGCGGAGGCCCGCTCCATCAGGAGGGCCGGGCTGTGGAGCAGAGAGCCAGCAGAGACCAGCAGCTGCTGCCCGAGCAGCACCCTGTGAGAAGTAGTTTTGTAATGAGGCTGTCAGGTGCCAACTCCAGCTGACCACATAAAGATAATGAGTGGAGCAGGGCGGGGGGCTCCGGTGTGATGGAGAGTTTACACCAAGACTACGTCAAGGTGCATTATCAGACCTTAGCAACAGGAGCAGCTTCACAGTGCTGCATGGTAAAACAATATTATACTTGTCACAATTGATTGAATTCAGGCTGATACTGACTGAAATCACTGAATTGGTGACAATAGGGAAATTACAATACATTGTATCTTTAAAATATGAATTCAAGTTAATCCTGATTAAGGTTTGTCCAATGTGATTATGCATTAAAAGGGTTTACACCCGAATGAGATTACTTGTTACAATGCAGTTCTCTTTTACCAATTTGCTGTGTCCTAGTTTAATAATACATTAAAACAACTATTTAGTGAATTGATATATTTATTTTTATTTATTTATTTAAAACCATATTTAACCATATAATAAAACTCACAGATAAACAGATGATCAACGCTTTATTTATCGGCAAATGAATCTGTCATATTTCCTGAACATCTCTTGACAGGCTGAATCACGTCTCACAGTTTCTCTAACTCAGAGGTCTTCAACAGGGGGTCCGCGACCCCCAGGGGGTCCGTGGAGGTACTGCAGGTGGGTCGCGAAATCTTTGGTTGATTAGACAATTTTTTATATTTCTTTAAAAAAAAAAAGATTTGATGTCTTTAAATGCACATTAACATCAATCTAACATATGGTAGCGAACAGAGAAATGGAGGCAGAAGACGTTATCTTTCAGTCAGCAATGCACACATTCAGCTACACACAGAAGCTATCTCAAGCTAGGCGCCGGTTCACTCACGGCAGGAGACTACCCCGGACCTGTCCCACCAGACCTCCTGTACACAAAGGGGAGGACCCGCCCCTATCGCTGCTGTGCCAATCACGAGGCCGCATGACACACGCTGGCTCTGTCAGGTTCCCCGTGATTGGCCGAGAACGTATTCAGTCCCCAGTTTACTAAGGACCCAGACACAAGGACGCACGCTGCGATATTATTGAGAAGACCATACCATTATATAAAAATTGATCGTTTTGTAACTCGACCAAAAAAATCCACAAGCACAAGAGAGATACCATCCACCTCAGAAACCACCAGTGAACATGCAAGTGGCAAGGCGGAACCTGCTGCTGATGTAGCAGCTAATAAGGGTAAGCGCAAACGAAAGAAGACCCGAAAATATGCAGATAATTATCTGAAGTTTGGTTGACAGATGGCATTGAATTTCCAATATGTGCCATTTGCTCTACTGTTCTTTCAAATGAATCTATGAAGCCATCAAAGCTGCAGCGTCACTTGACACAACACACAGCCACTTAAAAGACAAACCTGTTGAATACTTCCAAGCTAGCCTCAAATCCCTCCAAGATCAACAGATATTGATCATAAAATCAGCCAAAGTTGGTGAGCTAGCTTTGAAACGCTCTTATCAAATTGCTCTTCGGATTGCCCAGAAGACACAGCTATACAAACTTGCAGAAGATTTAATATTGCCTTCAGCAACCGATATGTGTAAAACAATGTATGGGAATGATATTGACATTAACAAACTGAAAACCATTCCAGTGTCGGACACAACCATAGCTCACCGTATAGACGAGATGGCATCTGATGTGAGGGTGCAACTG
Organism: Gymnodraco acuticeps; assembly: GCF_902827175.1. Taxonomy (NCBI): domain Eukaryota; kingdom Metazoa; phylum Chordata; class Actinopteri; order Perciformes; family Bathydraconidae; genus Gymnodraco; species Gymnodraco acuticeps. The sequence continues at coordinate 82,990 of NW_022990023.1, forward strand.
ATAGAGAAGCTGAGGTTGGCAGATGCATTTGCATTACAATTAGACGAGTCAACAGATGTGTCTAAGGGGATGCCCAGCTTCTGGCGTTTGTGTGCTTTGTCGATGATAAGGAAATGCAGGAGGAATTTTTGTTTTGTAAGTGCCTCCCTCAACGCACAACTAGTTCTGAAATATATTAACCTGTGTATTATTTGAATAGCTTAGTATTGAATGTACAATAACAGAGTAGCTATGTTTATACACGGCACTAGGCCCCGTTTAATATAAAACACAATTGTATGCCATACATATAGTAGGGGGGTCCCTGCTCCAGCTCTCCATCAGTTTGGGGGTCCCTGGTCTGAAAAACGTTGAAGACCCCTGCTCTAACTCATTGTCTAAATATGAAATTGTCCTTATTCCATGAGTTTTCAACAACATGACAATTTGCATAACAAAAGAGGACTAAACTGACATCCTGTAGTTTTACCATCCATGTTATCCCTGCATGGAGAGACCTTGTCAATGCAAATGTATGTCCAACTCAATGTATGTTGGACAACTCACACCTCCCTCCGACTGACCTTGTCTGCAGTCTACTCATCAATACTGTCTGTGAAGCAGACCATTTACTCACAAAATACTTTGGGTAATACAGCAACAGTCTGAGCTCCAGCCTAGGCTGATAGAACTGAGACATGTTCTTTAAAATCAGATAGTGAACAGCAGCATATTCCTGCCTGGGGCTTGTTTTGGGGAACACAATTAATTAGTTGTTGACATGTATTCATTGGTACATGTTCAGCAATCAAATCAAAAAGTACCAGCCAAGAAAATAAATATAAGTTTCTCAATCAGTCAGTAGATTAACTGAAATTGTTCCTTTTGTTTTAAATATTTGGATGGACTAGGTTTTAAATGTCCTCTTTAAAAACGTGGTAAAGATGTATTGAGTAAATTAAGAAATCTCCATACTTTGGATGCTGAACAAGGCATTTTCTGCTATTTTTGCACAAATACTCACTTTAATGATTCATTGATTGTTAAAAGATCGACATTAATCGATTATTAATCTGTCGATGAACTGAATTGCAATTGAAGACATCAAAGGCCGGTTGAAAATCTGGACTTTCAGTCAAAATACAGAGCAGCCGGTGAACAGAATTTTGCAATTATGTTACTAGGAATTATACATAATCCAGTCAGTTTTACATGTATTTCAAAACATATTCGCTGCTCCAATTACAATAGTTTAACATAATCTCTCTGAGGCAGGCTTGTTTATTTTCATACACCTTGTTGTGTTAAAATGCTCCTCAAACCATCTCCATCCTCACCAGCAGTAACTCATGTTCCTCTCCACCGGCAGCCCATACTAATATAAGGCATCATTCAAATAATCACGGTGATGATGGGCTGCAGCTTTGAAGTCCCTGCTGCTGGTCGGAGGCGAATTCCAGTGAACACATTTCCCTTCCACTTTCATCTCTCACCAGTCAAATTGAATTTCTAGAACGGCAAAGATTTTTTTCTTTTTTTTTTACAAGTGCTGCTTGCTGTTTGGCGGGGGTTGCGTTCACGAGGCGGAAAGGAAAAAATGTCCAGCACCATGAGGACTTAATTGATGCCATTATCATATGAACAGCAGCACCAAAACAATGAATTGAGTTAGACTTGGGGTGACATTTCCACATTCACAGCAGCGCTCGTGTTATTACTGCAGATTGATTTATGCCGTCAGTGTGCCGCAATCGCTCAGCCATTACAGGTATTAAGGCTGTGTGCTCACACAAAGAAACATGTAGCTTTTTGTTCCCCGGGAATCGGCTTTTATTATCTGTTAAATTGAAAGAAGCTGGAACAAGATACTCATCTGCAGACTGTACTCTGATGTAGTGCTGTGTCAGAGATAGCCAATTCCTTTCAGCTAAACGCATGTCTAAGGGTCGGGTTGTACTATGTAAAAAATGTCATATACTGTGGCCTTAATTTGAGCTCTTTAATGGGATTGCATATATTATATTTGTGCATGCTGACAGTGAACGCTCTGGTAAAAGGATTTAGATAAAGTAATAAGCATGTTTATTTCTGCCAATAAAATTGTTTCGTAGAATGAAATAAAAAGCACTGTAATGGTGGTGCTGATCAAATTGCAGTTTGAATCACACTGAAGAAAAAGAGCAATTTTCCTCTGCTCTGAAAGGAGCCGCGCTGCTCTGTTGCCCCCCTGTGGAGACTTTAACTACAAACATTCTGCTGAAATGCCTCACAACGGGGCTGTATTTTTTCTATTTCACATGTCAACACGGCTGATGAATACCCTTTTTTTATTTGTATTTCTCCAGATATGAAGCGTCCGAAAAGCCCTGACCCGCTGGAGAGTATCCCTACTCCCAGGAGTCAGGAGGATGAGGAGGAGGAGGAGGAGGAGGAGGAGGAAGAGAGGAAGCTGGCGTCAGTGCACAGGGCCAAGAGAGAGCGTCGTCAGGGCAGCAGCAGTGCCACAATGTGCCAGGTGTGCAACATACAGCTGAACTCCAGCGCCCAGGCCCAGATCCACTACAGAGGGAAGACGCACCAGAGGAGGCTGCGCCGACTGGCCAAGGCCGTCACCACAGGTAGGGGCGCTCCGATTTACTGATGTGTGGAGGTATGGGGAAACATGTAAAAAAACAAACACTTCATCCATCCAATTTACATGCTACAGAAAAGAGCTTCAAGAATTGTTGGGAAAATACTGAATGTGCTCTTCCAATATCAGAGTAGCACATGATAACAAAGGCCCTACGTAGCTGTGTACGTGACAGGATGATTACCCAGAAGAGCGTCAGGACACACTGTTTTAGGCAGATGATAGCTATGTGACAACGATTAACATGATGATTCAGCCTCTATGGAGATAGACATATGAGTCATATAGTCATGTTTATTGCTTACGCAGGCCTTAGCTAATCTGAACTAAGCATAGAATACTGCTTTGAACCGGTATTCTGCATCTTGTGACTGTAACACCCTCTCTTGTATTTAAGGCATGTCAAGGACACTGTTCGGGGAACTATTTTGTCCCATGCAGCTCTGTAAGTGATGACTACTTCCATTCTTGTAAGGATAATAAATACATGTATCCTGATATTGAAGACCAAGCCGGTGACGAGTGATATTTTTCTAACAAGAATTATCAGTCCATCTTAATTATGAACAACTAACGCACAATTTATTTTTACCACCTGCTTTCAAATGTTGTGATCTAGTCAATTTGGTGATAATGAATTACCTTAAGAAAAACTGGGAAACACTCAAATGTAGATGTGATTATTATTTTGTAGTAACATTTTTAGTTAACCTTTACAGGTGGTTATTGAACAGGTAGCCTATTAGAAATTATAACAAATAAGGTCAGGTAAAATAATCCCATCCCCCTTTAAACCTTGGCAGTCAAACTATTTTTGTTTTCTCTTTTAATTTGATTCCTGAGTTTAATGGATGCTTTTTGGAAAATTGTGTACAAAGGCTGAAAATAAATATGACTCCTATTGAGAACCTATTTCCTTTGCCAAGAAGAATTACCTACTGATTAACTGAAGAAAATGATTTAATAAAAAAGTGAGCAAGCACTCGATGGCTAAAAAGAACATATCACTAAGATTTCTGTCTGTCATTGTATTTCCACTTTGTGCTAAGGATCAAGATGGCCTGACACAGTTAAAAGCTAAACAAATAGACTAATAACAACTATAATATTTAACTAAATGGTTAACTTTGAGGGTGTAGTTTACAATGCCGTTGTATTCTGTACCTCAAAGGGAATTTATTAAGAAGAATATAAAATGACTTTTCAAGGTAAATTAAGACAACTTTCAGTGGCAGAAAAAGGCCAGGTAGTCCCAAATGAAGGAACTGTGATAACAGGAAATGCACAGGTGTAACTAATAAAGTTAATGATGGCTCCATTACATTTAAAGTGTCCCAGTAAGCCATACCAGAGAGACATTAAGTGCAATAATGAAGAACAGGAGCATCTGAATGGGACAGAGACAGTTTATAAATTACCCCTGCGGAATTGTTTCCAATGATGAAAAGTTAAAACGTAAATGCCTAAAAAAACGACTGTTGTTGGATCTTCAAACTTGTGTTATTTTGTAAAAGAAAGCAGCTGAAAACAGACCACTTATTGCAAGACAGGAACATTCAACATTGGCTGAAAGACTCATAAACTGCCTCAAAATGACCGAAGTTTAATCAACAGCTCTTACAGTCTGAACAAAAGCGGGACATTATGAACTTCTTCAAATTGCTATTTGCTGCAGGGCTTTTGTTATTTTGTCTTCTGCAGGGTTTTAATCAATTGTCACTCCATGGAGGGAGACTTTATAAGTAATAGAAACAAAATACTACTTTGTCTCCAAGTCTAAAGCTTTGTTGCTAGAGTTTGTTACAAAGAAATCTCAGCTTCAGTAACAATGTAAGTGAATGTGACAGTGCAGGTACTAAGAATGTCTCTTTTCAGAACCAGATTTGATTTTACAACGGGAGAAACTTGATTTTGTAAAGAAATACAATTAAAATAAATATATTAACATGGAAAAGCAAAACTAAAAATGTACAAATTGTACTACCATATATATTATCAATAAATATGTTAGAACATGTATTTGTATAATTCATGCTGGGGCTCAGTCCCTTTGCAAAGCATCTGGATTCGATTCTAGCCTGTGACAGTTTCATCAATAAAGACACTGGTGGCCTAAAAATATCTTTACAGTATATACATCATATTTAACTATTAGCATTATAATGTATATATATTGCTGAAAAAAAGGTATTGCTCAAATGTGCAGTACAGTGTAATTCAGTACAAATGTCAAAGTGGATCAAGTATTGGAGAGCTTACACATCTGTGTTTTTGTTCTGATACATAGGGGGAAAAGCAGAAATGTAACATTTGGAGCCACCAAAAGCTGTCAAAACATCTTCACTCTCATAGACACTTACTATGCAAGTTCTGCAAAGAATGTGCTTTCCAGCAGAAGTTGTGCTGATTGGTGTTTTTCAGCACACTGGTGCGTGGTGTTTTATATATCGTTTATGTAATATAGTCTCTCTGTCACAGTCTTGGTAATGTTTACATCTGCAGACAATGAGGAGCTGTTATGTATTTGGTACATATTTGGTATTCCAGAAGAGACCCTCGCCATTTTTAAGCATTTTGAGCACACCTGTTTTGAAGAGGGGCCATTAATCACCTTCAGTCCCACAACCTGTGTCACTCTGCCACGCTGACCCGCCTGATCAATCAGCTCTCAGGAAAAGAGCCTCTAATGAACAACTGGCCAATCAGATGGCACTTTTTAATGTTGATTTATGAGGCTGTCTCTCTCTGTTGGCTTACTACACATATTTAGCTGTTCCAATCTAACACAGTGCATGAAATACAATTATTACTTTATCCATTGTATAATTTCTGCCTCACTTCAACCTCATCTTGATATCATCAGAATGTTATTGACTTTTTCTGTGTCAGATAATAGCTTTTGCAGATCATCATTCATACTTTAAAGTGTGAGACTGATCCGGAGCAGAAGCCATTTTTGGCAAAACTTAACATTTTTGATCAGGTCTTTCTTTGATTTTAGCTGCTGTAACTTTTATGGAAAACTGAGCCGATGGCCTAGTTTTGTACTTTTTAGTGCGGAAAAATACCTTTTTTGGAATCTTACTCAATTTCAGGTGAACAAAACTCAGTTTTTCTCTCCACAATTCACAAGTCAATGACGATGTACTGCCATTAGGCAGCTTTGATTTGATCTCAATATATTACAAATCAAATGTTTTGTCTGCATACTGTCAGGACTGTTTTACATTAACTTTATTTTCTCACTCCTCCCTTGTACGAGACATACTCAAAACCCGCCTATATTTATGGAATTGGGTTACAGCTTATGTGTGATTGGGATAGCTGTAGACCTTGTTGGGACCATCTTTAAAGGCCACTACAATGTGAGAAACTGTATGTGACCTCATTCCATTTTTATTGCGCATCATTGCATGACTTCTAATTAGCAGCATCATCACTGACAGTGTAAACAGCCGACCTGCTGCAGGCCACAGTGATGGAGCGATCTCATCCGATCATTTGAAAGACAAATAGAGACTCCCGGCAGATTTGTGTCAGTCCCTGGGGATCAAGGTTCCTGTTGTAACATCACGCAGGGCGCTCAGTGATTTCACACCTGCCATGTTTGTACTGTTCTAATGAACTCTACAGTGTTTCAACCCTTAGTTTGGGTTAAATATCAGACAAACACGTGACTGCCTCAAATTAGCCCTGAAATTGTTTATATTTGGGAAAATCCAAATAGAGCACAGACAGCTAAATAACCTGTACATGATGCTTTAAAGACAAAGACCGCCTATGTTGTTGCCAGTGACTTCTGCTCATCATTTCATTGTTATGCTTTTGATTCTAGAAAATATCTAATAGAATAGAAGTTGATAAAAGTATAGATCTCACAGTATATTCCATTTTGGATTATTTCTGACATTTCTCCAGATCTAAAGCATAGATTGTAAAAAATGTTTCACTCAAACATGTATACACTTAGGTATTTTGTTTATTTCTGTTATGAATGAACCGATATGAACCATAATGCTTCTCTTAATCTGGCAGTTGATACGTCGTTTTGTAAAAACAACATGACTCATTACTGGATTAAAAAAACATTTTCAGGCAGAAAATGGCAGCCAAGCAGATTTTCTGTTAAACCTTGTAAACAAAAACAAAAGAACATTCATACACACAGATGCCAAGTTTTCTTTGTATCACAGCATTCTCCCTTTTGCTTATTTCGTGGTAGAGTAAAGTATATGAGGATGTGCCAGATCAATTAAGGTGATTCAGTCTGTGCTGCGATGAACAACCCTAATAACACACATTCCCTCCCCACAGCTGAACTAGCACTCCCTTTATTTAGCCGCATGAAATGATTGCCCAAATGAAAAGAGACTTTAATAGGGTGCTTCTCACTCGGGGCCTTTTGAAAAGAGAATGGACGAAAGCAGTTTCCACCTCCTGCTTCTGGACCTCAGTGGAATCGTTTCATATTGTCTAGGATGTGTTTGTGACGTGCATTCATCGTTAGGGTATAAACTCACTTGATATTGCCATTAATATACTGTTATATACTGCGTTTTCAACCTTACCGGATAATAGGCTTTAAAATGTGCCTCTCATTCACCTATTGAATCACAAACCCACAGTGGAGGAGCTGACATTCAAGGCAACTGTAGGTAGAGGAGAATTATTACAGACACATAGTTGGCCCCAGATGTTTAGTACATTCAAGGGTAAGTTGCACAAATAGCGTGAATTAAAAATCTATATGTCTTTTCAGCAACGCACCCCTTTACATTAATCTGACGGCAATTTAAGACATCGGTTATAAGTTTGATTTGTTACAGTTCCAACAAAAACACATTTCCCTCTAAACTTCTACGTTGGTTTTATTTAAAGCCCAAAGAAGTTGACTAATCCACTATTTCAGAAAAAAAAAGATTTCAATTTTTTCTTTTTCAATAACTTAAAAGCTTATCTAAGCATTTCACTTTTCCATGGGTCTATTTGAGATTGAGCTAATAATGATCTTCTGAAGACCTCTAACCCTCATCAGGAGCAACATAAACATCCAGGCTTTGCACCGTTATAATCTTATACACATCTACAAAAGTTGAAAAACAAACAAACATTTTCCCTTAATTTATGCATTTTCCTGCAAGATCCATCGTGGGGCCAAGCTGAATGTCACGCCTGCAGAATTAGAAGCACTTTCCTGAGGGCAATGCTTGACGCTGCTTTACGGTTGTAGTGTTTATCTTTCCTGGAAGCAGATTTTGTCTAACTGATAATATCAGGGAACACATTTCTTGAGCGCAGTTGATACCACAGATAAAATGAACAAGACCGTATCATCATTGCATGCAATATGTGCACTGATATGCATCTTTGGCTATTTTTAATATGCACCTTGTACCAATGTGTATATCTCGGGCTGAAAATTCAAGTTTCACAGTGGTGTGACCAAACTTGGTTTTCTACTCTTTGATTTTCACATTATGAAAGTTCAAACACATCCCAAATAAAAACAGAAAAATTATGTTGGTTATAGAAGTGAACCTTATCATTTCCTGCAGCTTTTATAACAATCTTCTATCACTAATGGTTAAATCCAGGGGCGGTTCTAGGGGGGGCCAGTGCCCCCCTAACACTGACCTCTGACCCCCCTGTGGTCCCCCTAACAATGAAAAGTGTTTTTTTTTTTTTAAATGTATATTTTCTGGTACTCGGTTTGCCAAAAACCGCAGGATTTTGTTTCTGTAATGTGAGATTGTGCAGACACTAGGGGTTTCACCAACTAATCGACTAGTCGACTACCTTTACGACTAGTCGGCGCTGTAGGCCCTAGTCGACTAGTCGTGTGAAAAATGGAGGTAAACGAGGTGCTGCAAAATGCTTCAAAACACGTCCGACATTCTTATGTATGGCAGTACTTCAACAAAGATGTAACCAACTCCACAGTGAAGTGTCAGTTGTGTACAGCTGTACTGAAGTACAACAAAAATACATCTGCTAGGCACAACCATCTGAAGATGAGACACCCGCTGCCGACAGCTAGCACTAGCAGTAATGCTAGCACCAGTGAGCAACAGACCGGCGTCAGCACAGGACAGAGGCAGACGAGCAGCAAGAAAAAACGGGTCAACAGTGATGCGGATGATGAGCTAGGGTTTACTGCCAGCGGACACCGCATATCCCCACAATGGATAACCCACTGGAGTGGTGGGCAGAAAACGTGCACCGCGTCCCCCGTTTAGCCAAGCTTTCGAGGAGCTATTCCAGCCACAGGCACCCCGAGTGAGAGGGTTTTTTCCCTGGCAGGCAACACTGTCACCCGAAAGCGGTCAAGCCTCCTTCCCTCACAGGTCGATGCGTTGGTGTTCCTCAACGCAAACCAAAAATCTGGAAAGGTGGACGTTATCGTGGAGGACAGCGAGTAAAGTGTTGCGCAATGCGCTGTTGCGCACTGGATTTACGTGGCATTTCAGTAAACAGAGTTTTTTACTGTCGATTTTGGTGAGTCCAGTTACTGTTTGTTATTTACTAAGTCCAGTTACTGTTTGTTATTTACTAAGTCCAGTTACTGTTTGTTATTTACTCAGCCATGTAACACAAATTAAAATGCAGTGTTTAATGTAACTGTATGAGTTCCAATATAAAATACAGTTGTACACCTCTCTTTGTGTGTCTTTATTATGACGTAATGACTAGTCGACTGCTATTTTGAAAAACGCGTCGACTAGTAAATATTGGTAGTTGTGAAACCTCTAGCAGACACCCTTATGTAAAGTAGAGATGTAACTGTTTATTGCCTTTATTTTTATATAAATATGGTGTTAGTGCAAACATTGCACTATAACTTAAGCTGAAGCTAACAGTAATAACTATAAGATCTATCTGAAATAAATAAGTGTACTGAAACAAATACCAATAACTGTATTGCATTGTTTTCTTATGCGCAATTACTTCATACTGTCTAGTTCTCTTTTTCGTCCTGCATTTATTGTGCCCCCCTCAGAAAATAACTGGCCCCCCAGTGCCCCCCCCCAGTCAAATTGGTCTAGAACCGCCACTGGTTAAATCCTTCCTTCTCCTGTAACATACAGTAGATACATAACAACCATAAATGCTGTATGTCTGCAGGCACATATGCATATACATAGACATGAACACGCATGCTTAAACACACTGTGTGAGCTGTGAAATGGGACATTTATCAGCCGGGGTTTTGTGCTGCTTGGCCTCATTTTCATACAGCAGGTGCTGCTCAGCAGAAAGCAGACATTTCTAAGAATTCACTTGATCTGTCATCGGCCATTCAGCACAGTCTGAAGGCCTGCAGGAAGAGCAGGAGCTGGAGAGGGTGAGACAGAATGACGGGAGTGATGTTGAATTTTCTTTGTTTTGACTCAGTGGTTGCCAGCTATGGCACCAAAACCCTCAGGGCGTATAGTGTCAGAGCAGACGCAGTATTCCCAGTGGCTGTGTCATGCCCAGGTCAGGGACGTATTGGAGATTACCCAGCGAGCTTTACCTGGATTTTTGACTCAAATAAAACCAAAAAATCCTTTATTTTTGGTACTTTAGTGTGTTAGGGTTGTTATTCAGAGCCATTAGCCAAACATAGGATTTATCTTGGTGGATAAAGAGTACTTTTGGAGAATTTTGAATGTTTTGATGTTTGCCAAGATACAAATCGGTTAATATCAGTATATTAACTTGTCTTATGTGTATTTAGGAAGTGTAGTCATTTAAAAACCTCTATGTATGTATGCAAGGGGCTGTAGTTTTGTTCAAATGCAGAAAACGTGTTTTTCTGGGTGAATTAGGTTGAGAGAAAAGAGGCTTTGTAAATCACTTTTCTTCTCTGTTTCTGCCTCCCTTTACCAAATCAGTGATTTCCATAAATAACATGGCATGTGAATCATATCCACATACAGAGAACATGTAGGTATGCGTAGCTGATGTTTAGCATGTGCGCAGCTTGATGATAGCATGCTGTGTATCCGCTCTGCTCGAGGACATCTCTCCGCACGTGTATAAGGATGCAGCCGGCTGAAATCAAGTGTATAACTGTCAGGATTTGTCAGTGTTGTGCTTCCACGCCACACTTATTCGAGTAGACAAGGAGCCAGCAAGGAGCCAGCAAGGAGCACACAGTGTAGACACAAGCAGCGTGTGTGTGTGTATCTGTTTCATGTGTGTCTATGTGTGTGTTGACGACACTTGTATTTGACATTTGAGGCCAGGGTTTCAGGGCACAGGCTGTGAGAATAATTGTGTTTATTTGAAGTGATTACAGTGACTGTGGAATGAATAACAATGCATTGAAAGCCAAGCCTCTGTGTTGCTACTATGAATATCCAGCTATGTGTTTCTGCAATGAGCTGAGGCTACATGGCAGTGATTCTTAAGGTTTAAAGTATTACCCTATTATTCAAAGGCATGTCCAAATGGGTCACAAATTGTTTACCTGAGAGCCATAAGAAGATGTAAAAATATTCATATCCTCTATAGCCTGTATGCGCTACACTAGTATAATGTGTAAGACCAATATATAAAAGTTCTACAGTACTTGAAATAAACATCTTATTTGCGTAATAATTCCTTAGTTTATAGTTATTTTGCTTTGTCATTCAAACAGTACAGAGTATTTGAACATCCTTAATTTAAATTATTTAGTATTAGTAGTTATAAACCGATACATTTACCGATGTCTTTGCCTTTTTTGGGGATCGGACAGTTGAACCACTTGCAACAAACATCTCCAGCTGGACTTGAACCAGCGACCTTTCGTGGTTAATCCTTAGGCTTCAAGGTCATCCAATGAACATTTAATCTTAATCTGTAAAATAATGTATTTTAACTAGCTGTCAAACTGAGCTGCAATGTATTGCAGTATGTATAACCTAAAATTGTATATTTTAGGTTACATTGATTTATTGTGTTGTATTTATTGTTGATTTATTGTACTTGAATCAATATAATTTGCATGATTTCTCAATGGTGACACCAAATCCATTACTGTTGTTAATACATTGCAACTCAGAGCCATTTGAGGTTAATATCGCACAGAAAGGGCAACACAGCTCCCATAATCAAACTCTGCTATGCAAAGTGTCAATACAGCAATCATGGGAAGATTAGCCAGAAAATGAGCAAGCTATTAGGTGAACAATAATCTCTCCCACCTGCTCTTTATAACAAACACACTGTCGGTTCCTTGAGCTCAAATAGTTTTGATTAGCACTGAGTGAGGAAGAGCTGCACTATCAATATGCTAAGCTTCCTTGATTTATTGTCTAGATGTGTGTAACTCGTTACAGAGATAATCCTCTGCTGCATGGGGCCATTGGAAGATTGGGGTCTTCTGATAATATATCTAAAATGAATTATGCCTTTTGAATGGAACATTTTATATTTTTTCACAACTACACATTATACTCTGCTAATACTTGAGTCCACCCTTTATCACATTGTACTTTGCAAAATGCTGTTAATACTGTTATAATAAGATCATTCTTCGTTAAATGAGTAGCTTATTCTTTAGGTATTATGAATGTGTGTTTACTGCAGAGGGGTGAGACCTTTACATAACTGCTCATTCATTCTCTGTGCTTTACAATGTATTGGCATGTGTGTGTCAACAGTGTTCATTGTTTAAGAAATGAATACAGAATCACTTTCATTTTCAAATCTTCCTTTTTTGTCATAGTTCCACATGCGGTGTGGCTTCCTTCCCCCCCCAAAAAATGAAGCATTAAAGCCACTTCAGCCACTCATGTGATCATCATCACAAATAACCTGTAAAAAGATCTAAATATTTAGAAATGAGAGGGTGTTTGGGTCCAAAAGATTTGACATGCAGTGAATGTTTAGGCTTAAGAACACCGAACGGAGGTTTATTGTAGGAAAACAAACCGTTAATTTAAATATCACTCTACTGCTTACTTTGGCTAAACACTCAACCATTGCTGTTCAATTATGATGGTGATTATTATTGCTATAGGAAAAAATAATGACTATGTGCTGCATGAGTGACTCCGGTATTCTGATTGAAACCTCTGCACATTCAACCTATTGGAAATGTAAACAGGAGTGTAGAAATCATTTATTCTAATCAAACAGGACCGTGCAATCAATCATCACCAACACAGGACTGCAGTATCTGATGGAAACGCTTTGGGAGTAACAGAAAACAAAGGATACGATTTAAAAAAAAAAAAAATGGAAACTGTATTCTGTTACAGTTAAAGAAACTGTAACATTTAGTACAATTAGGATTATTAGCAGGATTACAATTTTAATTTCAAAATAAAGAACAATGTACACTATTACCAGGCACATTACAACACTTTGCAACATGAGTCTCACACAATGGACTCCAACGTTTTTGTTGATGAAACAAATCCGTTCACTGGGTGAAAATGTCACAATTAGGTTTTATGTAAAGCAGGAAAGGTTGTTCCACTTTATGCTCGACACATCATGATTATATACATCATGGTAAAGTGCAAATTATTCCAAAGTAGGATGGTTTGCGCTCTTTACAGTTCATCTGAGGGCTATTCCAGTGTGAAAAGACATTTGTAGGAAATGAGTAAACCACTTAAACCTTCTGGTCAAGCAGAAGTAGTTCCTTCATAAACTGTATAGTGGACATAGTCAACATGACATCACCTATCGGTTTGTGGACTAACACTTTAAAGCTTTGAGTTTGAATTGTTACCGTTTCTATCTTTGTGTGTGCTCAGGATGAGTTTCGCTTGTTCTCGCTGTATCGCCGACCCGGAAGCCTGTCCGCTCCTCGCAGCAACGAGCCTCGCAACGTCCCGACCAATCAGAGCACACTGGGCTCACAGGGAGGGGGAGCAGGAGCTCCAACAAGCCTGTTAGGACAGAGAGTCAATACCTGGTGAATACACATACTATACAGAGATGCTGTATGAGAAACCAATGTGATTTTGGAAAAGTGCACAATTTAAATCTATTCTAGTAGACCTCAACAATGGAATTATGATCAGTAGAAATGGCCATGACCTGGGACCTTTAAGTACACCCTGCATTTAAGGTGTATAATTTGGATGTGGTTTTAAAACTGTCAACTGTCTTTGAGCCTCAATAATGGAAAGTTTGGGGATAACATCTCACAGCTGCATTTCAAGCAGGGCTTTCAGCAGAATAGAAACAGATTGATAAATGATGGCCATTGTTGTCAATTAATGCCAGGAAGGAAATTATATGTAATAGTCCTTTAGGGAGCATGCAGGTGTGAACCCTAAATAGAAAAATGTTTCTGAGAAGAAGAAGGAGAAGGGGGAGCGAGGTGGGATGTTCATGTTGTTGGTAGCCAGTCTTCTGCCACCCCCCCCCCCCCCCCTCCTCTTCCTCACTCACTTACTCACTCGCTCTCTCTAACACACTCACGCACAGAGAAGAATACACACTTGCTCTTCAGACTCTCACCATCGCGCTCTCAGCCTCTTATCCCTCTCCGCTGTTTCTCAATGCGCCTCGCTCCCAAACGTCTCACAAAGGCCAGCGGAGCGCGAAGCTTTTAATTGAAGCACGTATGTACCGTTCACTTTGGATCACAGCCAAGATGTATCGTTGACCGGAAAAAAGGATATCCCCTCAGTAAGAGAATCAAAGTGGAGGAACTATAGACACAGAAGAGAGACGGAGATCTGTGAGGTGGCACTTTGTTGGTTTTTGTTCAACTTCTCTGATGGGAGATAAACTGGCAGGAGACGCCTGAGTGAATCACAGAGAGAGTGGCAAGCCGAGGAATCACAAAACACGTGGAGATGCTGTTCGGTAAGACCGTTTGTTTACTCTCTCAGTGTGTGTCAGCACCACTTAGTTATGGTGATGCAATTGCCTCACAAGCAGCTGAGGTTATATCAGGTTGTATTTGTCTTGAGATGTGTTGTTTTCATTGATCCACCAGACTAAACGCATGTGAGTAGCCTACTCCCCTGACAGTGTGTGTTTTTCCAACAATGACTTCACACCATTGCTCAAGGGCAGGCTCCTGCCTACCATCTGCCCTCTTTCAGTTCCTCTGCATCCAGAATGAGTCCCTCGCCTGTTTCTAATTGACCCCTTTTGATGAAACCGAGTGTGGAGTTCAGACCAATACAACACCGTCGCTCCCAGATGTGTCAAGTCATTTTAAAGCCGCACAAGAACAGAGCTGATATCACTGCGCAGATTGGTGGCAATTATGTCTTTGCCTCCCGAGGGAAATATGCTCAGATTAGCTTGCATAATTGGAGCCTGTTAAAGATAAAGGCAGTGTGGGGCTATTCAGTCATTTGTGTTTGTTTTCTTTACTCGGCTAAGGAGCAAAAGGCTGATTGCATTTACGGTTTTTAAATTTAGAACCACTTAAGTTAAACTCTTTTACTCAGACAGCAGTGAATTAACCAGTCTCAAATTCATAGTTTGACCTCTAGATAAATGCATGCAAATGAAACAGTAAACAAGAGTTCAGTATGAATATATTCTGTAGAGCTGAAAGGATGAATCTGCATTGATTTTGATTATCCATAATTCATGTTTTTAGTTACTTTAAAAGCAAAAAGTAGTAAGTAGCTTCCTAAATGCCAGATCTGTTTTACATGAATTTGTATTTATTATAATTTGAGCTTGGACCCTTGATTAATAAGAAGGAATTTAAACATGTCACCTACGCCTCTCGGAAGTTAAGATACAGTTTTCACTATTGTCTTAACATTCAATCGGAAAAAAACAACACATTAATGAAAATAAAATGTAGTTTTGCCATTAATACTGCAAACATTTATGGTTTTTTTCTTCGGTAAATATTCTTATGGTCTATATAAAACAGGAGGAGAAATGTGTAATTTCTCATCTCAAAGAGTCAATGTTATGTATGGCTCAGGTTTAAATCATTTGTATACATTACATTTGCATTTTGTGATGTGCTTCAGTGGCTCGAGGGCAAATACACGCTGTGCCGTGTGTGCCGGGATGGAAATACAAGGAAGTGTCAGTGCGGCTGCTCTGGATGCTGTCTTCTTCAAATGGCAGATTAGAGAGATCAAAGGGAAACAGTTGGAGAGGAGATAACTGTGGAGTTTTGCCTGGTGGCCATGCTGCAGCTGTCCCCACCCCTCCATCCCCCATCCCTCGGCTAAAGCTTCGTTCGGGGGCTGCAGTGACAGCTATGTATATAAATCTCATTTTGAGTTCAGTATGAGATGCAAGAGACTTAAATATCCTAGAACAAAGGACATATTTCTGAGCTTTACATCTTTCTATGTCTTTTGCAGAGAAATTATTGTTATAAAATGATATGTAGCCAAGCAGAAACTGGCCCTAAGTCATTGGATAAAACATGTATTCTACAGCACACCAGGATCATAATCGAGTTATAACAAATATGAAAAGCTCTGTTTCGGTTTAAAATTCCCCATGATGCACAATCATGAAGTTAATCTTCGCCTAAAGTATGACTTGTTGACTGGTTTTGGTAATGGTGTGTTCAACACAATTAAACCACAATTGGAGATGAGCTGCATCCAACTGCAGGTAACAAGTGATTGTCACATGGTTCGTTCAAGTGTTGTTGTTTTTTTTTTTTAAACAAATATTAATTTAGCCCTTAAACAAAAGATTCACAATTGCTTTGAAACAAATAAAAAAACGTAAAACAGAGTGAAAAGATACAAGTTTTACTATTTGGCATATGTAAAGGAACTGTTGTGTACAACAAATAAACATTACGAAACAATGAATAGGGTTAAGATAATTCAAGGCCACAGCATTTAATGTGACTTTAAAACACATTAATTCATTATGACATTGCAGAATAATGTATTCCAGTGCTTTTGGGCACATTGTCTCCTATAGTTTTTAGTTATCAGCCCCTTGCCCCCCCCACATATTTGTTGTTGCAGTGTTGGGAACAAATCAACGTATTCATATTATAAACAAGGAACCGGAAGTTGGTTATGGTTACAATAAATATATTATCATTGAGTGTGCCACAGGCTGGATGGAGTCTTGACATTTAACCTCGTATTCCCTTTAAAAGGTGGCGAAACAAAAGTCTACACTTTACTAAAATCCTATTTTTGCCTAAAACCCTACTGCGTTATTTCATTATAGCACCCTGTGATCCATACCACCCACACAAATGATTTACAATACATAATTTTACAGAAACAACACATAATTGCCTTTTATTGCAACCAATGATAGCTTTCTTATCAGCTGGAAATAAATGGCTTTAGCAAAGCATGAAGCCGTTTAACTTATTGTATTGGATTTCACCTGAAGTATACTTAATAAAGTACATTTTCTATATGACAAACAAAATGTATAGTGATTAGAGTAAAACCGGCTAATGCAGAAGAACAAATAAAACCGTTCAGTGCATGAGAGAGAATTACTCACTTTATTAGAAAGCAGTTACATTAGCAAGTGTTATATTATGACCCATCATTTCATCAATGAAGCATTCATCTGTTTCCAGTTGGGATCGAGAACGGTGGAGATAGCTAGTTCTTATTTTCGTCACATGCAATGAAAAGTTTTTCGAAATGTTTGGTGAGACAGAAGTCAGTTCAGAGATGGGTCCATTAATGTTCCTATTGGGGCTCAAACTCACTCTCCTGCAGCGTTAATGACTCATTATTCTAATCATAGGGTAATGAGTATGGCGCAGTATGATTTTAATAGCAATACTGATTGCAGATTATCATAGAGAACAAATTTAATTAGGCTACTGTACTTTGACTCAGCGCCTTGTGTCGGTGAGAGCATTTTAATCTATGTGTGCCACAGCAGTATCTGAAACAACTGACATCAGTGTGAGGCCAAGTTTGCACATTTAGTGAATAGAAAGTAAAGTATGTTGACAGTACTTCTGTTGATGATAATTAAAAAATGTAATCCATATGTAACAGAAAGAAATAAGAAATGAACTTTCTCATGTCACTATTTAAAGAAAACCCACATAAGTTAAATTTACTTTATCAAGGTTAATAAGACAAAGTGTTATATTTGGGTCAAAGGTTAACAAAGTAAATATTTGATTACAACCTCAGTTGAAGGCAAAACGGGTATGCCATATGAACCAACTATAATAAAAGGACTTTCTTTTGATACGAAATCATAATAAATGTGTAGTTTTATCTTTTAGATTAGATTATAATCAACTTTATTATTATCATCGCACTTACTGTAGTAAAATGAAATGCAGTTAATTCATCCAACCAGAAAGTGTAACGAGAAGATAAAGTGCATGAGGTTACAATATGTTTACAACACCTTTTCATGGTATACAAACATATTTCTTTCACTTGTCCATAGAGCATGTACGCTGTGTTTTCATAATCATTTCACATAGTATGCTGATTTACACAAACTAATTTTAATACATTATGCATTCAGTCTGAATGGATAAATTATGCTTCATTTCTAGTTTTGTGTGTGTTCAAACAAACGTGCCCTCCGTTAGTTAGCCACCCTGCTAACAGAGGCTGACGCCCGCAATCAGTCATTGTAGAGTGTTGACAGTGTACATTTTATTAGACTGGTAATGACTGTGGGAGACACACACACACACACACACACACACACACACACACACACACACACTTGTTTCTTTTACTTTGACTAGTGCCCATGTGCTGAACCCTAACCATTCTCTAATCTAATCCTAATCCTAAATACAAGGTTTAGCTTTAATGTTAACACTAGCAGGGACCTAAATGTTGTCTCACTCTGACAGTCCCTGCCATGCCACTGTCTTAACAAGTTATTGTCCCGCAATGTGATCATTCAACGCAACGCACAGATGTCATCTTATTTCTTATCCACCACGGTCACCTTGATTTGTTCACTTAACATTTGGCTGCAGCCGAGCAGCGTGGATGAGACGTTGATTTTTACTCTGAAACTGCTTCATTCAGTGTTTTTTATCAGTATTAATCACCTCATTTTTTTGTTTGGAGAGGTTGAAACATCTGCAGATAATTTGGCAAATGGTTAAAAACCTCTTGAATGAGGGGAAGGAATCCTAACCGGGAGAAGCTGACGGCAAAACGACAATATAACAACTCCCTTGATCAAACGCTACATTAGATCATGACGCCACCAATTGCCGTTTTGTGTATCAAGACTAGTTGCAGAAAATTATAAATTGTGCGTTTCATTTTGTATTGGTGTACATTCCTCCCTTTTAGAGCCGGATACGTTTTTCAAAAAGCCTGTATTTGAGCTGTTTTAAGAAAATATGTAATCATCATTTTGAAAGTGGCAAAATGTAGTTTTAAAACATCAGACGCTGTTAAAAGATGAAATTGCATGCAACAATTTTCTCCATTATCCTGTCAAACTTGTAGGTGTACATGTAGAAGCTTCGAATGACTCACTTCATGAATCAAAATGCGGGCACATTTTTTCCAAATGTGCTTTGGGAATGAGGCTACATGCCAAAATCAACTACATGAAGTCATTTTAATGGTTTGGACACATGCATGCCAACGATTTCTATTATTCTTTTGGATTTGCCAAGAGCTCGTGTAGCCTCAAGATATTCGGTAAGCGAGAATGTGACAGGATGATCTCAGAGATCTGTGGAGGACACGTGGACCTGTCTGGTTAGGACAATGCAGTTTGTTTTTTTATACATTTCAGATTACATCTCCGACAGTGTGGCTTGTAAAAAGAAAATAGTGATTATTTAGTTTCTCCAATTAGTAACATGTATAAAAAAAAAACACATAAAATCCTTAATAGACAAGTGGGTCCTGGAAAATATTTGAAATTACATTACAGAGCCCTTTTTTGGTTGATTGTCAGAAACATTTTGGGGTCAAAATTAGGACTAGAAAAATTGATTACACTTTGTACCTCCGATTTGAGTTTGGGACTCGAGGCTTACTTATTAATTAAATGAGTTTTTCACTGTTTAGTTGTGGTGGCATTACCTACAGAAACAATTAAAAATATTTAGCGGCATTGCTAACACGCAAACACCTGTAAACTGGCTGTTATGTGTATATGTATGTATGGCTATGTCAACAAACCCTTTAAATGTTCAGCCAGAAGACGTTTTCACCTCGCGTAATTTGCACAAATATTGACTGTCTTGACTGTCCACTTGCATCTTTCATTTGACTTTGTAGGCGATCACAGTGAGTACTTGCAATTGAATGCAAACACTGAACATACTTGCAGTGCTTCTCAAAGTGTGGTCCGCGGACCACTGGTGGTCCGTGAGCGCCCCCTAGTTATCCGTGAGTATATTGGTAAAATTTCACATTTTTAATTAATTAATTAATTTAAGTTTTCCGCACTCTCGCGGGAATATCTCCGCAATGGAGCGAGCTTAAGTTTCACTTTCGATTGCATGATATAACCCAGATAAACACCTTCATCACACATGTTGCCACTTGTTTGTACAATTTTCAGGCGATTTGTAAAAAACGATGTGTTTTTGGATATTTGTGGAGTTAGGTGGTCCGCGAGTGTTTTGTTATTGGTTAAGTGGTCCTTGGTATGAAAGAGTTTGAGAAACACTGATGTACACAATTCTTTGTGGTCTTTTGCTTTGCAGCATTGTGATAGATAAACGGCATAGAAACAGAAGGGAGGATGAACTGAACTCTCTGATTATCCCCATCCCTTCAAGGTGCATGACGGGGTGTGCACTCTATTGTGTCAATAGCCATCAGACTGTATAGATGCCAAGATTATGTTGTTGTCCTGTTGTTTGTTATTGATAGAGCAAAAATACAATCTTTCTTCAAGGTCCACTTTCCAGCACAAACCCTGCAATCTGACGTTGTAGTTGTTACTCCCCAATGTGGCTCCAGAAGAGGATATTTCTCCAACATTTGTCATGGAATTTGGTATTTACTTGAAACCATGACAATTCTTCAAGTGACCTTTTGTCTAGAACTACAATTTGTTTTCTGTGAATATGTATGGTCCCTGGAGGATGATTTTCTTTATCATATTTTTGGTGACCTTTTTATGTCTTGGTGATAGCCGTGTCCCGAGGCATTTAACTCTGTCACATTCTCGTGAACCCAATATCTTGGGGAAGCCTAGAGGGATTTCTTCAGATGTTATGCGTGCTTCAACTTTGACTAAAGGATTGATTTATTAGAAGTTGCGGTTCAAAGGACATGGTCACCATTGTGATGGAAACTTCTGAAGCAATGGAGACAGGACTCAGAGAGACACGAGGAGAGCAGGAACTTTCACTGATGGTTTATTTGGAGCTTCGGCCGGAGAATTCAGATTTATTTCTCTGTCCCCTCAGCAAAAAAATCGATTGGCAGAAGAGCGTTCATGTTCAAAGCCCCAACAGACTGGAATACTTTACCCGGTGCTATTAGATCTCTTGCATCATTGGGTATGTTTTATACATGCATTATCATCTCACTTTCAACTGGTCTGCACTTGTTATTGATGAAACTGGTATTGATGAAACAGATCTGCTCGACTGTCTCTCAAATTGTAATGATTGTAATGATTGTATGTATTACTTGAATTTACGTGGTTTGTCTTGTGTGTCATGTTTTGCTTTTTGTCTTTTTGTTTATGTGTGTCTGTAAGTTGTTGCTATTGTCGGGACCCCCTTGAAAACGAGATGGTGCATCTCAAGGAGTTTATCCCAATAAATACAATTTCTATATATTCACAAGACGTGCTGTGCCACGAGTTGACACAGCGGTTGCCAAACCAATTCTAAAGATCTCTACCCCAGACTTCTCTGAGAGAAGAATCCAGATTGTGCATAACAAGATAAAGCACTATAATGGCACATTTCCACTGCAGCGGGGTAGCCCAGTTGAAGCGTCCGAGGCCGTGGCGCATTTCGATTACAGTTTAGGACCTGGGGTAGCAACGCAGTGTAGGTGGGGCACATTTCGAGATGTTCCGTCGAGCTCCCGCTGGATTTTATCATCCCCAAGTTGAACGTCGTTACCTCCTCGGTCGGCCACGGTGTGCTTTTCTTTGACGTTGCCATTTTTGTAGCTCCTCCGTTTACAAAAATGCTGTGTATAAAAATGCTGCAAGCTTGCTTCTAGAATCTCAGTGCTTCTGAAAGTGTGGTCCGCGGACCACTGGTGGTCCGTGAGCGCCCCCTAGTGGTCCGTGAGTATATTGGTAAAATGTCACATTTGAAATAAATAAATAATTTAAATTTTCCGCACTCTCGCGGGAATATCTCCGCAATGGAACGAGCTTAAGTTTCACTTTCGATTGCATGATATAGCCCAAATAAGCACCTTCATCGCACATGTTGCCACTTGTTTGTACAATTTTCAGGCAATTTGTAAAAAACGATGTGTTTTTGGATATTTGTGGAGTTAAGTGGTCCTTGGTATGAAAAAGTTTGAGAAACACTGTTCTAAATATATATGCAACGCTAGGGATGATCTCGCGCGCGATCTTGTGACGATTCTCTCTGACCAATCAGCAGTCGAGAGTGTTGACGTCACTAGTTCAGCCCTAGCCCAGGCCCTGGCCTGGTAGAACCACGATTTTATGGGGCCGGGAAAAGAGGGAAAAAGTACCCGCTAGCCGGTGCTACTCTATATGGAAAGGCCACCAAAAACTGGCCTGGCCGCTTGAGGACGATTAAGGACGCTTAAACGGGGCTACCCGCTGCAGTGGAAATGCGCCATAACACCTCTATCAGCTGACGCCAACAGGCAGGAATAGGGAGACAAAAGCCTGTGTTCATAAGGTCATTACAAACTGATAAACTGGGTCAAAGTTATGGGCCCAGGAAAATATTTACCCAGCAACCATAACTCAATCTTTTTAACGCCAATTATGACACTTTCATACAAAGACTGGCTTTCACACAGAGGGGAAATAGTAGTAATACTAACTTTACACAATGATCTTTTCTGAAACACACAACAGTGGTAGTAGTGCTACCTAGCTTAGGCTAGTTAGCCCGACTGATTCGTCCATTCCTAACACTTTTTTTTCTCTGTGGTTTTGGAAAGGTTAAAGAACTCTCCAAACTTTTTTCATTGATGATTATCACTGTTTGTGCAGCCCCATGCGTCTGCTGATGCTAGCTTGTGTTCTTTAATGTTTTCATGATAAGCATCGTTCCAGATGCACCAGTAAGCAGAGATCCGGTGATTCTCAGCTCTCAAGACGCAAATGTACGATCCTTCAAACTCACTCCGCTAGGCAGACAGCCAGAGTGGAGCATCCATACAGAAAGCTGCTAATTACTAAGTTTGTGGTGCGGATAAAGCTGCAACAGACTTTAAATATCAATAAGTATGTGCAGCACATCTGCTGACTGCCGCTCAGCAGTTCTGATTGGATTCAGGCTTATCTCAATTCAAGCAGATGGTGGCAGTTTATTTTAAGTGTGCTTGATAAAGACGTGCAGAGCGTTATGGAAGGGCAGAGGGTCGGTAAAGGAAACAAAACACTGCTCTATCTGAGCTGCACTGATAGTGCTTTCATGCTCATTTCCCAGCAGATCAACATTATCTCCTAGTGTTTGTTTATCCTTCATGGTCGAAGAAGCAAACAATATATTCTGTGCATAAAATTTGAATTTGGTGTTTACTTGTTTTCAAAAGAAAGTCTTCTCGACGAAGTAAATGGAAGATCATAGTGAGAGAATCTTAAATCATGTGCTCCCAGAAACTAACCAAAATTTGCAGTTATTAAATCTAATTTAGTGCCAGTTAAAACATTAAACTAAATATGATGTCCTGTGGAAACGCTGTGGAACAATAATGTAGATATAAAGCCACAGCCTCCTTTTTAAATTATGCTTAATCACATTTGCTTTCTAATCTGGAGACACATACATTTGAACTCTCTATTGTTTTTTGTAATTCTCCTATATGTGGACATTAAAGGCTGCGGTAGCTTGTGTCCTTTGCAGAATAATGACAACATACCCCAGGATTTCTGTTTGACCTGAGGACATTAGTCCTGTATTTCACCTTGAACAAATTCAATAGAAGTTTTTGGACCCTGGGGTGAAAATGGGCCCTCAGTGCTCCTGTTAAAAGTAGGACAGATTACCGCGGGGAGCCTGATCTGGGTTGGATGTTGCCCCGCAGGTAGAAATTCTCAAGAAGCCGCCAGCTGCGGCTGTGTGAATTTAAATAGACAGTGACTGCCAGCAGGATAATTTGCCCGTTGGCCACTGTTCGTGCCCTAAATGTACTTTGTCAGTATAAAGATGATTTATTTAAAGACCACACAGTGCAAGACGGGGGCTGCATTCTAAGCCATCATGGAAATTAGGCCTTCACTTCCACCGTTTTGTTTCCGGAGGAGGGAGCTAAGCGGTGCTGTCAATGGCGTTTTTAATGGATGCTAATTCATCCTCCAGAAATCATCATAAATGCCCATCTTTCGGCCTATTGTGTAAGCACTGAATAGCATCATCATTACTGCAGAAGAGCAGTGCACGAACCACTTCTGTTTTATGAGTCAGAGAAGCTGTTTGCTTCATGCTTTTATGAAGTGGAAAACATACCATTCAATTTTCATCCTTGGACAATGTGTTTTGCAGGCTGAACAGCAAATCTCTGTCAGAGAAGGGACAACCCTTTTTACCATTTCTGGTCCACGTTCCTCAGTGCTTAATCCTGCCTTTGATTAAACCGTTTGTTATGACTGAGTGCCATTCTGCAAATAGAAAGATTACTGTTAGTTAAAGATAGAGCGAGTGGGATTTTCTGATCTGCACCTACAGAATACACTGTGCAGCAGTGGCTTAAATGTACTATGATTGTAATAATACTGTATAATATTACGAGTGATAACACCTTTCACATGTCAAAAATACTCATGATGTCTTATTATGAGGTGTTTACAAGGGTGTGTTGTAAAATGTAATGTCTTGTAATAACAGGCTCTTTAGCCAGTGCTTATGTCAACTAGTTAAACACAGATTGTTAAAATGACACTATTGACCCTGATTCAGATTTATTATGTGTTACGGCCCTCATCTCAACACCAGAAATTAAATAAACACATTACCAGATTTGTGGTTTCCAAAAAGGTTCCTTAACCTGGACCACTGAAGCATTTCATGACCTTGAAGCCTTGTCAAAAACAAATCAAAATCCTACTATAATGGAGACTTTATATATATATTTTATTTACAAGTTAGTTTTATGAATGAATGTTGTGCTTCATCTTAACCTAAATAATAAGGAAAATAACCCAAATGTATTGTCACAAAGCTTAAGCCAGAATCTGAAAATAAAACCAATACAAGAAATCTTGAATTGATTCAAACTTGAAGGATTAAAGAGACCATAAAGTCGCAAACCTGAGGTCGATATGGATCAAAGCTCTAATATGTTACCTACAATAATAATGATAAAACAATCTGCAATTTCCACCTGCATGCTTGACATCATAGGAATCCATTATACACCACAATGTCTTTATTCTATGTCCCTGAATCTGCGTTCAATCCTAAAGCAGTCGGATGTGCATATTTCATTGGACGTATTTTAATGATGATATTATATCATTATGCTTTCCTACATTATATTCAGTGACATGAAACAGTTGTTAATGTCACAAACATCATCAGGAACTCATCAGGGGATGTTGGCAGGCGTCAGGAAAGAGAGTGTGCATCCACTCCGCCATGTTGTTTCTGACTGAAGACAGAGAGCCTGGCTCAGACAGATGATCTCTGGAAATGCATTCACCATGAAAGGAACCGAAGCTGCCTTTCCTCTGATGCTTTTGCTCTGATTCGCCGCATTGAAAGCCTCTCATCCCCCCTTTTTTTCCGCCCTTCATAAAGAGATGCCATTTCCTTCCCTCTGCCATTGCTGTGATGTTGAGTCACCCAGAGACTAATCCTGGAAATAATAGAGATTAAGCTTTTCCCCCAGTTTTTTTTTAAGGTGCTATAATTTCTCCAGCTCATACGCTTTTATCCCTTCTCAATAAGGGAAGGTTGTCTGCTGTGACCTACACTCCCAGCTTCCATGAAGAAGCTATCTTTCTCCATAGGAAAAGAAAGTGAATGGAGATTAGAGCAAGCAGAAACCGGCTCCTTTTTCAAATGTGGAAATGACTTTTGTAGAAAGAAAGAAAAGACAAATCTAAAGTGACACCATCCTCGCTCAATTAAACGTTTCCTAAATCCCTGTAAAGAGCAAAATGTATTGGATTAAAAAGTGTTTTTCTGCTCCCGCAGTTGTTCGGCAAACTAACCTGCAGTAAAAAAAAACGCCAACGAGTTTATGAGCTAACCAATGAAAAAGGTTACAGTAAATGTCAAGTTAAACCTAGACAACACACTTATGTCAAATTTAAGCTTAAAATTAAGCTCTTTTTAAAACAATGTGTTTTACTCTTGAATTCTTTCTAAAAACCTCAATCCACCAAAACAAAGTTAATGGGGAAACACAAATACACAGAACAGAAGGGAAGATGCGTCCTCTTGTGGTCTTGTTGATGTTATTTTCTGTCTTTAATGGTGACTTAATCCCTCTACTCAACCTTTTTATTTTAAGGCACTGTAATTGAGTTCATGAAGTTCTAAAGTGATGAATGACTATTTATAAAAACTAATCATGGCCGTGCTGGTTAACACATTCCCAGCATGATTGGAGGAAACCAAAATAACCCCCGCTTTAGTCCATCTTGTCAAAGTCACAGGATGAAGCTTTTCTGTGGCACTCTGGATGTAAACAAAATGGGAAACATGAAAAAGGAAAATCTGGAGCAACTGATGTACAAATTCTCACAGATGAAAGCGGTTTCTAGTCTTTTTTGGCGCAAAACGCAGTTAATTAAACGTCCCGCCTTGCTGTGTTTTGTGAATACATGCGTGGGAGATTAATGAGATCAATTTCAGATTTGTGTAGGAGAGGGAATCAATGTCCCCAAAAGTCATACTGACAGGCAGATTAAGCACATCGGCCCAGCAGAGGGGGAAAAAACAGTCTCTCATTCGCCTGCGTTATTCCCCTCTATCTCTCTTTCACTCTCTGATTTCTCACCACTCTGTCATTCGCTCTGGATTCACTGTAACGCCATTCAATACACATTACTGGCATCAGTGGAACATGAACGGTCCTGGCGGAGCATTTAAATGAAATTGGAATTCATCACAAACAAAATGAAATCAGTAAACACATGTAACCTCTGGGTGTTTTTGTGCATTTGTATTCTCCTCAGAGATCTGCACTGCACATCGCACATGCAGGATCAGATCAACACTAATAATCAGCTTCAATCATTTCAAATTCTAATCCAAAGAGTACACAGTATGCTTGCATCATGCCTGTAAACCCCTGAATTAACAATGTAAACTGTGCTGAAATAGGACAGGAGTAATATTATGTAGGCTATTTGATGTAACAACTTGGCTTCATTAGGTTAATTAGGTGTTACGTTTAGTGTTGTCTTTTTTTAACTATAAAAAAAGCTGATTATAGTGAAAATCGCTTCACATGTTAATCTTATCTCGTCTTAGAATAACGTGTAGTATTTCCTCTTTTGTTCGTCCTTTCCCTTGTGTTTTGACCGAGGTGATTGTTGCTGTATTTTTGGTCAGATCCTTCTCTTGTCTGTAGAAACAAAGATTTAACTGCCAGTTTTCATTCAATGCTTTGAATCAGATAGATATTCACTTTTCATTGTGTTGGCTGTTCAATGTTGCAGACAGGCAGCTTTAATTTGTTCAGTTGGGTCTTTTTAGTTTCAGATTGTGAGGCAGTGCTATTCTGAGGTGAATCCTTAACTGGTGAGTGTAGTTTGGGTTATTTGGATTCGTCCAATAATTTGGTTTATGACTAATAAAAATGAATGACTTTCCCATTAGCCACAGCTGGATTTATATTTTAGTGGTAGCATATGTTAGCATGCAACACTCTAAAACCAAAAATGGTGAACATGGTAAACATTGTATGCTAAACCTTAGCTTAGATTTGACATCACAGAGCACGTCTTTAGATTATTTTTAACATTAAAAACTAGATTTCCATTTTCCCTTCCATATAAAGCGTTTGTTTGGATTATTTTAAATCAGATTCAAAACTAATTCTAACAAGCTTTTCCAAAATGACCCTGAGGCATTTCCAGCTGTAAGCGATGATAAACCAACACAACACTGCTGCTCTTTTTGTCATTGAAGGCTCTGACAACAAACAATATAAAAACAATACATGAATAAAAACACACTGGCTAACCTGCATGGAGCAACTCAACGTCTTTGATCTCTGTAAACCTCTTTTTATATGACTGCTAAAGTCATGCGCTTGTTTTAAGTATTTCCTCTACAGCACTATTCATACAATTTCTTAGGGCCTGCAAATGTTGTTTTTTCTTTCCCCTTCCTCTTCCTCTGTGCTGCTCACTCAGGCTTTAGGAACCATTTTGAATTTGGGACCAGATTAGAAAAATCATGCTAATGCTCAAAGACTTTTAATCCTGTCTCATCCCCAGAGATAAAACCTTGAAATCCAGAGGCAGAAAATTGGGGGAAATTGCTTTCTTGTTGCAGCTTCCAGTTCTATAAAATTAAATCAACTTAAAGACTGTATTACATCTTTAAAGAACAGGAGAATAACTGTATTATAATCTGTGTTTGGGTGCTGTACGCCACAAAAAACATTCATATATCTTCCCAAATCAAACGGGAGTGAGTCATCTCTCTTCCTCCTCCTGTCGTCATCTGTTGTGTATTTCTGGCTTCATTGGTTAATTTCATTCAGTTTTTATATGCAGAAATCTCCTCCCACCAGCCCATGCTCCCTTCAGCTGTCTCATCAAACTCCTCTTGACATTTTCCATCCCACTAAGACCAAATCTCAACCCTCAGTAACCACAGATTTTAACTTCATATACCAAGTAGAGCTCTGACTTTGAAATGGAAAGAAACACTTTATATCATTTGAAGAAACGTCTAGTGACATTACTTAATATTATGTAATGCTCTAAGCAAAACACACAAGTTTAATTTCTATTGCAAATTATTTAATACATGTATAAAGACACTTCCGTAATGTATATTTGATTAAAAAAGTTCTTATCAAAATACATTTAAATAAGTTCAAATACATAAAAGAAACATTCAAATTAACTGAATCCTGATCAAGTGTTCACTTATATTCATTTTTAATATATTCTGTAATTTACACATGACCTTTTAACAACCTCAGGACTTTGAGTTTATTCTTATGTAAAACACTGCATTTTAATGTGAGCGCACTCATGTTTACTCTGGGTCTATAGACAGGGGCGCATCTTGCAAACAGGCAAGGCAGGCAACTGCTTGGGGCCCCGGACCAGAAGGGGGCCCCCAAAGAAGGTAGATTAAGAATGTCCACAGCAACGACAACATGAAAGCATAGCCAGCCTTCAAAAGCTCATCATTTCAGTTGCGCTGCTCCGCTCCGGGGGGGGGGGGGGGGCACAGACTCTAGACACTGTCTATAGACATAGGTCAGGGCTGTGCTGCTCTTTAACAGCATGAGCAGTCTGAAAGCATTTAGGCAGACCAAAATTAGGCGTGATGAGACGAGAGGTCATGTGGAAGGAGAATTTTTGGCAAACTGCCACGGGGTGCATTAAAACACACTTCATAAGTAAAGTAAAATATTCATGAAGACATAAAATGGGTGAGGAACAAACAGCTAACTAATATTCATTAAATTGATAATGTACAGTCTTTGAGTCTCTTAAGCCTTGTAACCTCCTTATACAGTAGGCTACTTTTCTCTTTAAGTCGACTAACCCATTTGCAGGAAGAACAGAATACACTTACACACTCCACTGCTGTTTTTAAAGGCCAGAGACATTTGTCATGACGTGTTAAGCAGGAAAAGGCCACACAAAGACTCATTATTTATCCCCTTCTATTGAGCCACTGAAGTCACTAAAGCTCTACTGAGTGAATCTTTCACTGTGGTCCTTATATCATGTCGTGAGTTAAAATATGTCTCTACCCTTGTGAGTGTATAAGGATGTTCAGCTTTGGTTGTGTCAAATACAAATGGGTGAAATCTGTGTCCCTCCAAATATCGATTCACAGAATAAAGTAAATAAGCGTGTGGTCCTCCCTTCTGCAGGTGCCCTCTCCCAGAGTCAGCTCCACCCTCTCCTGGGCGCGCTGCACCTGCCGGGCCGACCCCTGCAGCCGCGGCCTCACGCCCAGCTGGAGCACTTCCTGCCGCTCAGGGTCAACAGCTCCTCGCCGCTCAGCCTCTTCCCCAACTTCAGCGCGGTAAGATACCATATCACACCTACAGACTGTATACAAAGATCATGTTAGAGCCAGTATTTTGATTTTATAAGAAAGGCCACCTAATTGTGACGTCTGTAGTCAACGCACTATAAAGGACTACAATTCCCACGGCGCCTGTGCTAAAGCCACAGTGATGGGCAACCTGTTGAGAGACGCTGTCGAGGAACAGTTTTTAACCGTACTCGTACTCGTGCCGTACACGTACATACAAACCGTACAAGTACCCTTTAAGTTGTGAAGTTATAAGCATTATCAAGAAAGAAAGAATACCTAAGTTGTGTGTTGTTTTATTTGAGTTTTGCCTATTTCTTTTGAATATTGTGAAGGCCTATTTTTCTTTGTTGCATGTGCAAAAGTTTGTTATTTTATTTTGAGCAAACACATCGCAACATCTTCTAAACCATCGGGGGCCAAGCAACACTTCAAACTGTGAGTAATTTAAGGAAAGAAACTAGTTATAACTGTCTGTTTAAGGCGTCTAGTGGCTTGGTGGAAAAACAAGGTAGGAAGCCACGACAGATCATGTTATCCTAAATACTCGCTCAAAAAGCGATTTCCTTCCAAAACAGAACCCTAATTTTTATTCCTCCAAACCCAAGGAAAGATTAAGGAATATTGTTGGCAACATTAAACTAAACTCCTACTGGATTCAGTGTGGCTTAGAGATTTAAAATGCTTCTCCGAGTGTTTCCTCTTCACTCGTAAAAATGTTGTTTCCTGTTATCTCAAAATGTGAAATACCCAAACATATATTCAAACAAAAAAAAGGTTGTTAGTTTTTAGATTACAGTATAATTGAGCTACAGTACACTCAATTGTATAAACAAAGAAATATATAAAAATAAAACTGTGGAGCAGGGCTATTCAAAAGTAAGGAATGTTTTGCAAAAGACAACTTTATTTTACTTGAAATGTTAACAAAGTAGCTACACATATAACTTAAATAAATATAACTTTGCCCAGTGGTGAAAAAATACTATCCCGACATTCTGAATTCAACAATAATCTCACACACACACACACACACACACACACACACACACACACACACACACACACAGACACTCTAAATGTAGATGCGACAGACTGCCATAGTCTACCTTTAGCTTAACCCATATGAGTCAGTCAGAGCAATGCGATAAATGTTTCAGGCATGTGGGAGGCTGCAAAAAAAAAAACCCTGCCTGACGCTAAAAAAATATGAATCAACTGACAAAGCTGCCCTGTAGGGGTTACACATATAAACAAAAGACGTAATAAAGAGTTAAAAAGTGTTAATTTAAGAAAGGAGTTTCTACATATTTTATTCCGAAAATAGAAACATCTTGCATTCATTATTTTCTCCGTGAATATCTCATTCTTCAATCTAAGTGAAAATAGCTACACCACAGGTATTCAGCTATTTACACCCACACCACCCCAAACCAACTTTCCCCTCCCCCTCGTCTCATAATGGCGTAAAGCACGGATTTAAGCTACTAAGCACCAAAGCACGTTCCAAAAGTCATGGCCATATTGTAATTGAAGATGTCTTTTCACACACAGTGCACCTTACACCTTTATCGCAGCAGGAGGCCCCCAACATCGTTACTTGTCACTGTGTTATTTTTGGGCTAATTGCTTGACTGAAATTGCCTGTTTGCATTTACTCTGAAACTAAAATGTGTGTCTCTGTGTTTGTTTTCCCCTCCTAGATGGACCCAGTGCAGAAGGCGGTGATCAACCACACCTTTGGCGTGGCTCCACCCAAGAAGAAACCCATCATCTCCTGCAACATCTGTCACCTGCGCTTCAACTCCACTGTGAGTCAGACACTTCATTCAATTCAATTATTTCCCCTAATATCACAGAGGGAATCAAATGTGATTTATTCCCCTTTGAGCATCCTTTGAACTTTGGAAAGTGGATAGAACAGAAGCTTGAAGAAAGGTCTGGATTTACTTTTTAACTCACTGGGGAAAGGTGAAAAACACCTTTAAGCACTCTTATCTATTTTCTGCAGCATGTAGGCATTAGTTAATAACACCAATTGGGCTTGCATTTGTTTATAATAAAGTCAATTTGAGAGTATTTACTGACTGTTAGACCCTCTGACCCCCTTGATGTTATAGCTGAAAGTCTGCTTTGCTAAACTTGAAAACACAAACACTTATTGTCTCGTGACCTGTCATCTAAGGCCCAATTTCTGACAATTTTTGCACTCAAGCGTCCACACATTTTCAACATATTTTATATTTTCTGCATCCTATTCGACTAAAAGCAATCTTGAAGCGAGCTTTTCATCGTATCAGTATATTTCTAAAGATTCCATTTTTTAAATAGAAACCAGTCAGCTAGTTCTATGCGGTTTTCCTCTTTATCACATCTCCCTATTTCTATTCATTTGGCTCTCGTGCCTATGGACTTTGTTTATACATATTTGCATTTATATTGTCACGAGGAACCTGGTGGAATGACAATGACTCCTCTTTGTAAAACTTGAAGAAAGCAGGACACCAGCGTGAGTCCATCATACCTCCCTTACTTCCTCATCTGCCTCTTTCTTCCTCTCTCTGTGTCTTCCTCTCTCTGCTCTGGACTTGTGGACACAGTGATGCTGCTGTAAGAAATGTGTTTCTAGCTAACAGGCTGTCTCCTCCCCCCTCTGTGTCACATGCAGCTGAGCTGAGGGTGCTGGTTGACCCGGGAGTTGGATTACGGGTTACAGGCAGGTACAGGATGCCCAGAGCGGCTGGAAAATGCCCTTGATAGAGAATATTGACTAAAGGAATAGTTCAAAAATAAATTCAAGTCTTTTCATATTTTATACTCACCGTCATTTATATTTGACACACAACTTCAGGTTGTCATTTAAATGTAAACATTGGAAATCTACAGTCTGATACAAACTAGGATTTTTAACCAAAGCTAACATGATTTCTAACAACAGCAGTAGATTTAACAGTAGTCGATCATGCTGAATTTGAATGGTCATTATGAGTCATTATCAGAAATGTCATTAGGATTTCATTTCTATGAACCATGAACAATCCACAGCTGTCAACATATTTCAGTATGTACCAGAGCAGTGGACCAAAAGACCAGCATCCCTAGAGCCAGACCACTAGCAAACCTAATGTAACAAATGTTTTAAGAGAGGAATTCAAACCACATAAATATAGAGAGATGGTTTTCAAGAAGTGAATTCACAATGTGGTATTTTATTAGAATCAACTCAAGCAAATAAACAGAAGTATACATACAGCCTGCATAGTGGTAAGAGGTAGATATGAATATGCTAAGATATATAACACAGAATTACATTTTGCGTTCGTTAAGAATTATAAGTACAAGTAGATTACAAATACAAGTAATGGCAATAGTAAGATATTATGTACGGTATATAGTTGCTCATAAAGTACAGTAAAATACTTTTCTTCTGTATGAAGACAAAGATGGATGGCTGTGAAAATGATTTCCACTCTTTATATTACATGACAGGTGTGCATAAGAAAAAGAAGAGACTTGAAGATTTTGAAATTATTCCTTTATTGCTGCTAAAATCATTGAAAAAAGCATGAAAGATTCAAGCCTGAAGGATCGCACATGATATTCTGCCCTGTTGTCTAGGACAGTGGTTTGGGCATCAGTGGTGTGAGAATGCATAAAGCAGCTTGAATCAGCAGACAGGCTCCTTCAGGTTTCTAACTAAGGATCTATGGTGAACTCATACTACACTGGCATGCCAGATAGTATGGCAGTATGCGGATGGGAGCAGATGTATCTCTCTGAGTTAAATATCACGCTGAATGGTTAGTGTGCACTGACATTCAACGCAGCCAAAGGGGTCGTTCACCCTTTGCTCAGCCCTGTATCCCCCCGCCACACACTTTGACCCACTGTGGTACCCTTTCTGTTTGTGTAGCAGCCTAAGGTTTATGCAAAGTGTTGATGGGGAGAATCGTACTCCATGAGTGTGCACACAGTCACTGAAAGATCTGCACACTGAGCTCAGAGACTGTACAGTGTGTGCCTGGAAACTGGATAATTTGAGCAATGACAAATTATCGGCCTTGTGTGAAGCTAGATCCTCCAAGTCTTGTTACACTGTTCAAAATGCAGACTATGTGACAATGTAGGGAGTGCACTTGTGTCTTTAATATACAGAACGGCATTTGTGTTGAAAAAATGTGTGATCTTAAATGATGAGACTGGTTCTGTTTGCGTTCTTGTTATTGTTATCAGATCTCATGAAAATAACAAAGTCCACTCAACATCACTACCTTGTCTGCGGGACTCAAGAACATTCATCCATATTGAAATATTTAAAAATGTCCCATAAATATTATTGTGTATATAAATTACTTCTTTAAACGGCCAGTCATGTCAAGCGTGTTACTCAAACACATATTAATAATACACATAAGGTCTAGCGTGTGTATGCCAGTTTGTTAAAATATATGTTACAGTGCCCATGTTCATTGTAACTAAGGAAATGGGGCTCAACAAATGTGTAAAGTTAATAAATGGTTGGTTTTTGGTTGACAATAACAACAATCTAGAATATCTCTCGACCCATCTTTTATGACTTCTGCTTGTTTTGTATCCTTTATGTCATGTCTAGGTTTCTCCAGGTAATGAAGCTTTCAGAACGTTTCACCTTCAGAGAGTAGGTCATAACTCTCAGAAGACTTGAGATACCACAGTAAATAAAAAGCACAGGTGTAAAAAATAGAATAAATAACTGATGAATTTCATTTGTGTTTGCGTTTCAGAGTCCTATTGTAACACCTGATTTTCTTACAATGAATACGAAACATTTACTCTTATATATTTCTTCCTCTAGTTACAAAGAGTTAACATTTTTAAACAGCCTCTCGGGATGGAGTTTGCTCATTTTTCATGAATTAAGCTATGTGATCATAAAATGTTATTGAATAATAAACAGGAAAGCTATATAACCTATTGTGAAGATATTTGTTTTGAGAAACAAATGAATCAACAAAATGCTTTACAATATTGCTGTTTGTTTCCTGAAACTAAGTAGAGCATGTCAAATAAATATGTGCTGTATTGTGTGTAAATATTAACTGTTTATGGATTACCAGATAATTGTGTTCTGCTTCACATGTTTTGTTTCTATGTTGGTGCACTTCTATTGGCTAGATCCTCTGTCCAATACATTAAGCTTTATCTAAAGCCATCAAGAGCCATTTTGGGATCCCTTATCTGCATGCATCTGTGTTCGCACTGCCACAAATGTTTTTCCTCTCTTGATAGGGAGGCACAGAGGTCATTTTCTGTGGCAGAATATAACGGACACGGGCCATTTTGTGTCATAACGAATCAGTGGGGAGATGAGGCAGTGGGCTCAGAGGATGGTCATGAGATGTCATCTGATGCTCATTTGTGCACAACCGTGACGGCGATGATGATCAAAAAGGGCGATGTCACTTTTCCTTCGAGTCAAATTCTCATCGCATGAACTCCATGGAAGCATGTGAAGCCAAAGAGATGGAACAGATGGAAAGATTACACTTTACTGATTTCTGCTGCCCTTCATTAGTGTAATCATGTCAGTGGCTCTATTCATATACTGTACACTCACGTTCTCTTCTGTTTGTTCTGCCCTTATATGTGTGTGCTAGACTCAGGCAGAGGCCCACTACAAGGGTCACAAACATGCTCGCAAGCTGAAGGCCCTGGAGACGCAGAGGAACCGGCAGAAGAACGGACAGAACCCATCCATAACT
Organism: Gymnodraco acuticeps; assembly: GCF_902827175.1. NCBI lineage: Eukaryota > Metazoa > Chordata > Actinopteri > Perciformes > Bathydraconidae > Gymnodraco > Gymnodraco acuticeps. Next base: position 118,574 of record NW_022990023.1, read on the forward strand.
GGAAAAGACAGAGACCGAGAGAAGGGGCTGATGGGAGGAGGAGCAGCGCAGCCCACGGACTCAAATTTAAAAGATATAACTGGTATAAATCTTTCCTTTTTTTTTAAGGTGCCACTCTCTCCCTCTTCTAAGCAATTAGTGTTAATTGGAGAGACATAAACGGCACTAAAGCTTGGGAAGCTGTCACTCAGTCAACTGGCTAATTAGCAGCGATTACCTGTGCTGCTATCATTGGCTATGTCAGATAGTTAATTACTCCCATCAAGCAAAGATGTGAAGCCTTAAAGCACCTGAAAAATAGATGCTATCTAAGGAGCGATGTAGTGGTGTTACTGACTTTGAGTTTTCATTTTGACTCAATGCAACACCTACTTACAGTTCATTTTTCCTATAATGAAATGTGTTGTCGGTTGCTAATGGGCACGTCAAAGGGTGGAGTAGAACATTATGGGAGAGAGAAGAGTAGGAGTAGTGTGCGCCTTCATGTTTTCTTATCAAAATCTGACTTAATTAGAGTAGTAGTGGAGGAGGAGGCCATTAACAAAAAATAAAACAGCAGATGCACGGAAAGGCGAACAAATGTTTATCTTATTGCAACAAAAAATTAAGATTAGAAGTTTGAATTTAAATGTTGGTAGGTTTGAGAATAGCTTTGCAATTTCCATATTTGACGTCATACTGAGAATAAAAGTCTGAAGACTATGTTCACTTAGAAGGCCACCTAATGTATATGTCTCTTTATCCAACCCCTTGGTGAATGTTGTACTGCACAAAAATGATGATAGATCATGCCCTTATTGTCTTTTAGTCTCCCCACCTCTCATTCTTTAATAAGGAAAAGTCACCATCTTCCTTTCTTTACTCTGTCTAGCTTTTCTTTTAATAATTGATCTTCCCCCTCCCATTTTCTTCCGCCCCTATCATTTTTCTTCCATCCACACAATGATAAGCTTGTTTCTTTCAGGGGTTGCCATGGTTTTTGATTGATGGTGACAGAGTGAGCTGCTGCAAAGATAACGAACAATTGACAAAGACAGAGGAAGATTGATTCAGAAAAAATAATAAAAAGGGAGGAAAGTGTACACAAATTAAAGAGAAAAGAGAGCAAAAAGAAAAAGTATAATATCAGGACTTTATTAAGATATAGAACAAAAACAGAAAATGACTTGTCGGCGCCACAAAAAGACAGATAAGAAAATAAAACAAAGAGGATTGCATTAGTCAAGAAAATATGTATTTATATCTCAATTGTGTAAAATTAATTGATTGTTGTTGTTAACTCTACTGTATTGTTTGCTGTGGCTTTACAGGCGTAATGATCTCAAAGCTAGAAAAAAAGGATTTGTGAGCAGTGTATATTATAACTCAAAATAATGAAGATTTACCCACATATTTGGTGTTTATTGACGTTTTTTTCAACTAAACCTTTTGTTGGCATAGAGAGGCGAAGTCCCTCCCTTTCCCGGGGAGCTCCATGGGACCTTATTTCGGAAAAAGTATGTATTGAAGTCAATGGGGAGAGAAAGATTATCTTTCGATTCCGTTTGAATTGTGCCATGAATTACACATATGATGTTTGTCAATTTAAAAGTAAATTTTGCAAGTAAAAAAAAAAGAAATGTGTCGTAAAACTGTGAAGTAACACTTTTTTTGTGTTTAACCGCTCCCGTCTCACACCACACACCAAGACGGCCGTCACGTTGGCACATTTCACTCCTTTCTTTCAGAATGAGGTGAAAAGTATTAAACGAGGTGAAAATCACTACAAGTCTGGGCATGTTGAGAGCTGTACATACACACAAGGGGAGTTAGTCGGTTCTGTAAGAGCCAGCATGCGTGACTGGGATTTGTAGTCTTTCTAGTTGTGTATTTTTCATAGTCTTATATTTCAACAGTTTTACGACAAACTGACTTTTTTGACATGGAAATTCATTTTAAAGATTTACAAACATCATACGTGTAATTCGTGGCACAATTCAAACGGGATCGAAAGATAATCTTTTTCTCCCCATTGACTTCAATGCATAATTTTTCCGAAATAAGGTCCCATGGGTGGGAAGTAGATGGGCGGGACTTCGCCTCTCTATTGAGTGAAGGCTGGTGAAGGCTGGTAATGTATATAGAAAGATAATGACTGATTGTAACAATATGTCTTCCTAAAGTAGATACAAATGTTGAAAAATACTGTATAATAACTTTTATTTTACAATACTAATTATCATCATCAGAATAACTTTACATACTTTTTGCATTTTGCTTTTGCATTTACTAACGTTTAACCGTATAATAAAAAAACATATCATATTGTAACTCAAAGTGTAACTTCTTTGTTTATTTGTCTTTCCTCAGGCCCAAGTACCTCCTCCCAACCTGCAGAGCAGCAACCAGAAACTGTGGCGGAGAGCCCACTGGTTCCCTCTCCGTCCTCACAGCTCTTACCCACAGACTCCTCCTCACTCGGGTCTCCTCAGCTGTCTCCACAAATCTGCGCCGACTCTCAGCTTCCTGATCTACCTTCTGACAGTCCTCCAGTGGAGGAGTGCAGCCCGGCGTCCGGTTCAGCCCCTCAACCTGACCCTCAGGGGAGCTCCACGGGAGGTGAGAAGGAGGTGGTGGGGAAGGTGGAAGAGACTAAGGAGGCCAAGAGCAACAAAAAACCTCTTCACTGTCCTACGTGCAAAGTGACGGTCAATTCGAGCTCACAGTTGGAGGCTCACTGTAGTGGTATGTCCTACAATACTACTGATATTATTTAGTGGAAACAGACAACTTTTCCCCTTTAATGTCTCCAATTGGCATCATTGTGGGCACTGCTGTTGCAAAGACAGCCGTGTTGCTTTCCATTTTCCTCACAGCTACCAACAACCCAGGATACAATAGATCGAAATGTAGTTTGCAACATGGCAACCGTCCAAAGCAAAACACAACCATAAATATTCCAATTTGACCTAGAAACCGTATATACTGTAAGATTTTTGGATGAGATGTTAGCTATTTCTTTTAGATGCCTCCTGGTGCAGATCTCTCTGGGAGTTTTTGATTCAGTGTATATATTTGGGGCTTTTTTTGTGAAAGGTTCAAATTAAAACCAGCTGTTAACAATGTAGAGCCAATACAAAGTTTGCCGTCTTGTATCAGACGAAAGAGCCTACTTATTACTTATTATGATTGTATTAGCTTCATAAGTAAAGGCCCATTTCAAGGCTCTCCTCTTCCTTTGTGTGCCGTACATCGAGCCTTCATTTTCCCATGAGATCGCAAGCCACAGGCTGACAGAAATGATCTGAATGCCGATGATGTCACTATTGTAGAGCCATTACAATGCGCAATCAACATTGACTTCATAATGATACGTTCAAGAAGAATCGTGAATGCCACTTTAATGTTAGCTAGTTTTTTATCCTAACATTCAGTCCTCTTTGTTGGCTGATTCAGGCTCTAAGCACAAACAGATGCTTGATGGTCACAAGGGCAGCCAGTCACAACGCAGGGTCCGGATGTCATCATCACCCAGGCCCACCAGTCGAATTAAGCAGCGAATGGGCAGCAAGCCCAGAGCCTTGGTGGGTGTATCCAGCCAGCCTTTTCACTGTGAAATGTGCCAGGTGTCCGTCAACTCAGAGACACAGCTGAAGCAGGTGGGTTTAACCTGATATTATAAATGTGACATATTTGACTACAGAACCCTAACCTTGGTGTTTCTCGATTCAAGATTTGTCTATTTGGTTTTCCTAATCAGTGCTGTCCTGACTGAATAACTTTATATTGTTGCCCCTTTTTAGCACATGAGCAGCAGGAGACACAAAGAGCGTTTGGCTGGGAAGCCTGTCAAGGCGAAGTTCACCCCTTATAATAAACTACAGCCCAGTGCTATCTTAGCGGTGAGAATTTGATACACACACACACACATACATTTGAAATAACATAATCAATTCTTCCTGGTCTTGTCAACATATTTACAAGTTTAATGACTGCTTAGTGGTTTATAAATATAAATTAATTTGTTATGGTAAAACACACTCTTGTCCAGACGGAAATATCTCAACATATCTTGGATGGACTGCCATGACATTTTGAACAGACATTGATGGTTACTAAATGGTGAATCGTCATGCCTTTAATGATACTCTGACCTTTTTATAGAGGCATCATCAAGTCAGAATTGACATTTGTCCATTTGTTGTTTCATGTATATGCATTTGTATGAACAATTTAGATACAAGCAAAACTAATGATGTTCCCATGTTACCAAGATGTACTCTGTGTTAAGTGTTAATTAGCAAATGGGGAACAAGGTAAAGGTAAGTTATAACGGCTCATCAGCATCTTAGAATCTCATTGCAAACCAGTTAGCAGGATCATTTTGATATGTACTGTGACTTTGGTTTCAGACTAAACTGGCCCTGCAGAAGCACTTTTCCAAGGCCCTGCCGGCAGGGTTCCTGGCAAACCACCTCAATCAGGCTGCTTTGTGCTCCATGGCATCTGGAACCTTGGGACTTCGCCTGCCGCAGGGGCCCACAGCCATCATCCACGGTCCTCTGATCAGCCCAACACTATTTAGGCCTGCCCCAGGACCTCTGAGGGCCACACATGCACCTATTATCTTCTCTCCTTACTAGCAATGAGCCATGTTAGGTTGGAGGACTTACAGTAGAGTGGACATAACCTACCCAAAGCTGGACTAGCAGGAAAGACAAGCATGGTCGGTGAGGATAAGGCACGGGACCCCCTAATGGACACCGGGACACAACGCAGACCGCGCTGGCAGCATATCAACATGTCATGTTTGGCAGGTTTTAGTCATAAGAACAGTATGCCCACTCCCTGGTGTGGATTGATATTTCAGTACTGACTGACCATATTGTCTCCTCTTTCAAAATGGAAGGACCAACACTCAGCTGTTTCCCCTTGACCAACACTCAGCTGTTTCCCCTTGACTTTGTGTTGAGTGCATGATCCCTGGGGTCTGGACCTCTCTGGAAGCCATATTGACAAGCATCTTTTAGTTTTATTTATAAGATAATCCTAGACTAATAGAATAGCGTGAGTAAATGTAATTAAGTGTTTGTTGCCAAAATTCTTCAAATTTCAGAGCTTTCTAATTTTACGTACAGTACTTCATTCCTGCTTTAGTCTTCATAACCAAAATCAAGAAAAAATACAGTTTGCTAATGAAATGACAAAGGAGATTGATTGCTGAGGATATTGCTTCTAAGTAAATGTACATGTCTACAGCCATTGTCTGAAATGTATATGTTTCTTTATAATTTATTTAAGATAAATACATTAATTTCTCTGTCTGTTTCTCTCTTGCTCTCTGTGTTATGAGGTGACAATCAACGACCACCCTGATATGATGCCAAGAATTCTCGCCATATGGAAATACATTCAAGACTTGTTTTTAGTTAAAGTTATAAGATTAAAAACTAGTGTGAATAAATAATTTTCAGCAACAGCTTGACATATGAACAGACTCGCTGATGTGTGCTGTTCCCCAAAATGTAAATCATGAATCCACAAGTTATTTAATGTGTCTTTGATGTCTTTATTAAATCTGTTATTTTTGTAAGAGAATTGTATTAAAAATCAATCTTCTTTTACTTTAGAAATCCCCTCCCATCTGATTGTGTTAAATAATTTTAAGCAATATTTTGTTTTGAATTGCCCCTTGGTCAAATGTATGAATAGTGTAAGTGTGCATCAATTGCAATAATGTAAATGATTATGTGGAAAAAAATGTCAATACTGTATTCTATATGAACTTATAAATGGTACTGTCTTTTTTACACTTGTGTTATTTTCTTTCTTCATATTCAAATATGAGTCTCTTCTATAAGAAAGTGAGTCCTGATAGATATACAGTGAGTACAGGTGTAGTTCATGATTGATTATAGTTATGGGCAAGAACACTTAAAAGTATTGCATCATCAGTAAGATACTGTTCTCATTTGAGATCACTCAAAGGTCAGGGATATCATAGGCAAAAGAAAATAATAAATACATTTTTTAACAAAATGAATCATCAAGTACAGTAGAGCATATCAACTGTGGAGAGTCACTGAACTCTAACTCCAATCCTTTAGCCGGAAACTGTTGAGTGGGAAAGTCATGCTAATGTGTGCCCCATACCCGATACCTTATGATACTCTAGTGCCCTCTATTGGTATTTTGCTAAAAAAAGAGCAAGATGGGTTGAATAGGAGCGGAGATGTCAGGGCTTTTTCTGAAATATTATACATTTTTATCAATCTAAAATATACATAAGTAAGAGCGTATAAGTATAAATAAAACAGAAATGCCATTTAAATCACTGTATTACACTAACTGTGTTTTTCTATAGTGTCAGCTCTTAATGTGACACTATCTCTATACAAAGTAAGCCAAAGCATTTATTTCATCTGATAATTGTAAGTCGCTTTGGATAAAAGCGTCAGCTAAATGAAATGTAATGTAATAATTCCTGATGATAGCAGCCTGATGACCACAAACACAGTAACAAGGTAAAACAGTAATTACTGGTGATGTTCCTCCTTTTTCAGAACATACATTTTTAAAAGCAAATGTACATAACTTTAAATATTGATTAAAGCCACATATATGATATAACTATGTAATATTGTATAATTGATGATGTGATACAAATCCTGCTTTGGGAAAGTTATGCAAGAATACATGTTGTGTTTTGTATATTGTTTGTGTATGTGTTTTCTTTTATCAGTCTGTAATAATAATAATAATAATAATAATAAACAATCTTTAATAATGATAATAATAGTTATTATTATTACAATTGTAATAGAGCTGAACAGCTGTTTTCCCCCAAATAATCATTTCATTCATTTCAATTGGTGACAAATTCCTTCAGACAAACATCTCTAGCTACTGATATGCATTTCTTATTTGCTACGCATTTAGGATTCTAAAAATAACATTAATTTTAACTAAGAAACAACCCTAAAAGGACGGGTTCATTATGAAATGTAGTTTTACGTTTTCCTTTTTTTCATAGGCCTACTTATGACCTCAAAAACTGAAGAAGAAAAAAAGCTCTCTTACCGGAAATGACGTAGGTTCGTGTTCGTCCTTTCCAGAAAAAATGGCAGCTGTTGACATCGACGTACCGGTGGACACAGACCTTGAAATCCCTAATCAGGATGACTTGGAGCGGTAAACATTTAATTGTTGTGTGTGTTTAGTTGTGATGTGTGTATAGTATCAAAATAACCCGGGATTCACGGACTGAACCAACCCGCCGCTAGCTGACAAGGCTCGGACACAACAACGAGATCACGAGCTAACCAGGCTAGCTTTACGTGGGAAAAAACGGCCCTTTATACAAAATCTTGCATTTTGTTAGTTGTCATAATAACAGGCAGTGGCATAATTGTAGTTGTGACGGTTAAATCAGTCCGCATATTGTGGGTTTCTTCTAATTCACTTCGAAACTTAATCGTCAAGAGAAGCTAGCTAAGACAATTAGCGTGTCTCGGCACATGCTCGGTTACAGCTTTTTAAAAATATTTAGTAATGTGAGACCCATTAGTTATTTTAACTATTTGTACTGACCCATTTTAAATCTGAACATGTTAATAAAAAAAAAACAGGTACAGCATTTTTCTTGTTGCCTAACAGCAGCTTTCTGTGCTTAGATCTTTCTAGAAAGTTCCAGAAGAGGCAGGCAGATAGCATTTAGCTGGACTCAAATTATCAGATCAAGAAACAGTCATTATATAAACTTCCTAAAACATCTAAAACGGCCCAAATTAGTAGTACTTTAGTGTTGTGATACCAAATTAATGTTTTCAAAAGTAAAAAGCAAATTGGATAAATGCATTTTCTTTTATATGAATCTTCTAAATGATGCACATACAAATGAACCACTTCACTGATGAAAAAACCGGAGTTTGAGCTAACATTGCTTAACAAAAAAGTTGGAAGCTAAGTACTAGTGTCAAAATGTAAAATTAATTGTTTGAAAGAAGACATGTTTCCCCTCTCTATTGTGTTAATATTTGAACGATTTCTGTAACTGAAATTATGCAAAGCTTTTAGTCTGCCAGATAATATAAAAAGGAAAAGTGTAATTGTTTTGTGACCCATTTAAAGTAATACAAAAAAAATCCCTGGCTGAAATTAGGCATAGGGGGAAAACTCTTCAAAGTATAATAGATTGAAGAGGATTTGAAGATTTCACTTTATAATAAAAAGTGTTGATGAAAGCTTCTGAAGGGTTCAGTGAGATGTGTTACATAAGTAGTCAGCTGCATTTCTGGTCAAACTCCAAGTCAGAGCTCAACAATAAATATAAAACATATTGAAATAAAAAAAATGTACTAGTGCAATCTTCAAATTTCAAGGCAAAATGTTGCCAAAGTACAATTTTTAAAGTGTAATATTCTTATGTCAAATTAAGGGTGAATATATTTATGATATCAAACACTAATCATTGTTATAAGTTGTGTTGACCTTGCTGCCTGCATTCCTATCTTTTGGTTTCATTTCTCCTGATTCCCAATCTGAATTGATGGAAAATGTTACTGCCCATGATGTCACTGACTTGGGTGTGGCATGAAAAGCAATTGTTTTGAATACTTCGTCACACAGAGAGGCAGCTTCTCCCTTGAATCAGACAGTGTAGATTTACCCTTTAACACTTGGCTCTTGAAAGGGCTGCAGCAGGTGAATTTCACTGCTATGTTTAGTACTGCAGCTTCCAGGACTGAGTGTGCCCTGCGCTACTGTCCCAGTTCCAGGTGTAACTAACTCAGTCCTTTCAGGCTCTTCCTCGTTTCCAAGAAATGCTCTGATGGAAACAGATGAGCAAACCAGCTGGTCTGTTTTCAAACCTTTATGTAGTGCTTTTAATTTGTTGTCTGATTTAATGCTGAAAAGTTTGATTTAGCTATATTTGATGAGAACATTACTAATTTATTTGTAATTTACCTGTTCCAACTTGACATTGATTTCTGTTTCTTTTTTCTGCAGTGAGGCTGAAGGCTTCAAAGAGCAAGGAAATGCATTCTACAGCAAGAAAGATTACTCCGAGGCTTTCAACTACTATACCAAGGCCATAGGTAAGATTACCACTCTTTACCTATTGACCAATTTTTATTCATATTCTCCTATCGAAAAATGCTGATATCCTCATTTTGTTGCGCCTCTCTCAGCAAAATACATTACAGTGACATATGAGTCATTGCCCCCTCCTTAGATATTTCCCATCACATGTCCCCTCCATGTATTTTAAAACTGTAACTTGACTTCTGCCATTTTAATGGACATACAATATATTTGCTGTACTCATCACTTTTTTGTCCCTACATCTCACTTTGCCTTCTCTCAAGGTGCCAGTCCCAAAACAGCCAGTTATTATGGGAACAGGGCAGCTACCCTCATGATGCTCTTCCGCATTCGTGAGGCCCTAGAAGACTCCCAGCAGGCTGTGCGGTTGGATGAATGTTTCATGAAGGTCGGTTTGAACATCATCTTCATTTTTTTGCTTTGCCTGCCACTAAGATACACGGAAAAGTGGGTTTACGTTTTTACGCTGTTTTAAGTAGGAAATGTTTCCCTTCTGTCCAGGGTCATCTACGTGAGGGAAAGTGCCACCTGTTGTTGGGAAACGCCATGGCGGCCAATCGTTGCTTTCAGAAGGTCTTGGAGCTGGAGCCTAGCAACAGAGAGGCCCTGCAGGAGGTGCGGATCACCTAAACATTTTTGATTTCATGTTATTCTCATTTAGGAATGCATTCAATTGAATAACATACTAAGAACAGCCTTGAAGCTAAAAGTTGAATCTTGTAACTCAAACCCATCTCTTAACAATGTAAATAAAGTTTTGATTATTGTCCTTGTTATGTTTCAGAATAAGACTGCCTCAACTCTACTAGAGTACGAACGAATGGCAGAGTTTGGCTTTGAAAAACGGGATTTCAGAAAGGTATTTTATTCCCTATTTCTTTCCCCCCCACCAAACTCATTAACAGTACAGCCCATTTAAGATGTGATCAGTTGTTCACGTTGTCCGACTAGTTTTTCTTTGCATTTAGGTATTTCTAACAACTTTTATAATCTATGAATATGCTTTGGTTTGTAAAAGCCCAATATTTAAACACGCTGACAGCAGGGCTCGAGCTTAAGGGCGTCCCGTCGTCTCGGGGAGGATAAAAAATGTTTACACACAGAGTATACTGAATTCCTGGCCTGCGAATAATGAGAACTCTCCATCGCATTCAGTCCTTAGCAATATGCTGCGCCTCTCCCCATTTAGGGATGGGTACCGAGCCCCGGTATCAAACGGGCCCCGGGCCGGAATTATTAAAGAACGTGGTACCGTTAAGCTCCGACGTTATGGTACTGGAGACATTTAAAAAATATATGTCTTATGTATTATTGCTACATAAACATTATATCGCAGTTTTAGTTTCGCCAACTCCGTTTCTAATATGCCATAAGACTACAACATGCGTCTATGATGTATTTTCGATCTTTCCAATCCAGACGAGATCTCGCTCTCCCGTCTGTGCGAGGGGGCGGGGCCGTTTGTAAAGGTCTCCTGACTGTGATACAGACTGTCATCCTGGTTAGTGGTTACTCTGGGTTCTGTCTTCAGGACAGAGTGTTGGATTTTTTTGTTAGTTGGATGGGACTTGATTGGATTCAATATTAGAGTAACTTTCTCATTTGTGTTTGTTTTTTTTATATATTTGGCCTTTGTTTCTGTGTTTGACTGATTTCCTCAAATAAAAAGGTTGATGAATTATCATCTAGATTTGTATGATGTTTTATTTATGTTAAAGGTCACTTTGAATGATTTTAACTAATGATAATGGAGAAAAACTAATATTTTAAATTCAGGATGGTCCACATTCATTTCGGGACGGCTTAGATTGTATTTCAGGACGGTTCCGGGAGGATGGTGAAAAAAGTTAGTCGAGAGCCGTTGCTGACACAGTTTACAGGCATCCACTTGATTATTTGTACTGTACTGTACTTACTGTCCGTTGAAAACTGTGTTTAATAGTTCTGCTTATACTAGGACGGGTAAATGCAGAATCTTAACTTCCTTTTTGAATTCATTGCTCAATTAATCAAATATTGAAATGTATTAATGGGCTCTTGTGCTGATCCAGGTGGTGTACTGCATGGACCGGGCCTTAGTTGTGGCTACAGCCTGCCACCGCTTCAAAATCCTCAAGGCCGAGTGTCTGGCTCTGCTGGGTCGCTATCCAGAAGCCCAGTCCGTTGCAAGGTAGGAACCACTGGGGTTAGCTTCACGCTGTATTACATTACATTACATTGCATTTAGCTGACGCTTTTATCCAAAGCGACTTACAATAAGTACATTCGACCAGGAAGACACAACCTTGAAGAAAACAGAATCATATAAGTACATCAGGTTTCATAGAGCCAAACATTTCAAGTGCTACTCAACTGGCTTTAGATAAGCCAGTCCTTTATTAGTATAAAAGTGCTTCGTTAATAGTTCTATCGCTCGAAGTGGAGTCGAAAGAGATGAGTTTTCAGTTTGCGCCGGAAGATGTGCAAGCTATCTGCCGTCCTGATGTCAATGGGGAGCTCATTCCACCATCCTGGAGCCAGGACAGCAAACCCACGTGTTTTCGCCAATGGGAACTTGGGTCCCCCTCGCAGCGAGGGCGCAACGAGTCGTTTGGCTGATGCAGAGCGTAGTGCACGCGCTGGGGTGTACGGTTTAACCATGTCCTGGATGTAGGAAGGGCCAGATCCATTCGCAGCATGGTACGCAAGTACCAGTGTCTTGAAGTGGATTCTAGCAGTTACCGGAAGCCAGTGAAGGGAGCGGAGGAGCGGCGTGGTGTGGGAGAATTTAGGAAGGTTGAAGACCAGACGAGCAGCTGCATTCTGGATGAGCTGCAGAGGTCGGATGGCACATGCAGGTAGACCAGCCAGGAGGGAGTTGCAGTAGTCTAGGCGTGAGATGACGAGAGCCTGGACCAGAACCTGAGTCGCTTTCTGAGTCAGCTGGGGACGTGTCCTCTTGATGTTGTAAAGCGTGTATCTGCAGCAACGGGTTGTAGCAGCGATGTTTGCAGTGAAGGACAGGTTGTTATCTAGGGTCACACCCAGATTCCTTGCAGTCTGAGTCGGGGAAACAACTGAGGTGCCGATGTTGATTGTTAGGTCAAGAGTGGGACAATCTTTTCCCGGAAGGAAGAGCAGCTCAGTCTTGTCAAGGTTGAGCTTGAGGTGATGATCAGACATCCACTGAGAGATGTCAGCTAGACAAGCAGAGATGCGTGCAACGACCTGGGTCTCTAAGCGGGGAAAGGACAGAATTAATTGGGTGTCATCAGCGTAGCAGTGGTAAGAAAAACCATGCAGGCTAATGACTGATCCGAGCGAGTTTGTGTACAGGGAGAAGAGGAGGGGACCAAGAACAGAGCCCTGAGGGACCCCTGTAGTTAATTGACAAGGGTCGGACTCAGACCCTCTCCAAGTCACCCTGTAGGTACGGTCTTTGAGGTATGAGGTGAGGAGGGAAAGTGCAGAGCCTGAAACTCCATGTTTTTGGAGAGTGCGAAGGAGGATCTGATTATTCACCGTGTCGAATGCAGCAGACAGGTCCAACAGGATGATGACAGAGGAGAGGGATGCAGTTTTGGCAGTGTGCAGTTCCTCCGTGACAGCAATGAGAGCAGTTTCTGTGGAGTGACCTGCCTTGAAACCAGACTGGTGCGGATCCAGAAGGTTGTTCTGATTGAGATAACAGGAGAGTTGTTTAAAGACAGCGCATTCAAGTGATTTAGACAGGAACGGGAGGAGAGAGACAGGCCTGTAGTTTATAACATCAGACGGGTTGAGAGTGGGTTTCTTTAGGAGAGGGTTTACTCTTGCCTCCTTGAGACTGTTTGGAAAGTGACCAGAAGTTAGAGAAGTGTTGATGAAGTGGGTGAGAAACGGTAGAATATCAGGAGGTTTGAAGGGATAGGGTCCAGAGGACAGGTGGTGGGGCGGGCAGAGGTAATGAGGGTAAGAACCTCACTTGGAGAGAGAGGGGAAAAGGAGGTTAGTGTGTTGGTGGAAGGAAGGTCTGGTGACCCAGCGGTGAGTAAAGGTGAGTCAGAAAAAGAAGAGCGAATATCATCAACCTTTTTTTCAAAGTGGGTACTGTATGATGGTTTTGTTACAGTTACCGTGATACTTTTTTTTTCTTGAATTGATTTAACTTGAAATATGTTTACAGGTTCTGCTTTAGTTGCTTTCTAAGAAGAGGAATTAGATTTACAGATTCTTCGGATCTTTCACTATACTTTCTTTTACAGTGATATCCTTCGAATGGATTCCACGAACGCAGACGCACTCTACGTCCGAGGCCTCTGTCTCTACTACGAGGACTGCATCGATAAAGCCGTGCAGTTCTTTGTCCAGGCTCTGCGCATGGCTCCTGACCACGAGAAGGCTCGGTTAGCCTGCAGGGTAAGATTGGAATTATTTTCTTCCTCCTCACGCAGTATCTATTTGAGAAAATCAAGTATTTTGAATGAATAAAATCCAGATTTGCATGACAAATTCTGCCAGTGTTATCTTAGTTGTGTATGTTTTGGCACAGTGCAACACAGATTCAGATGCTCACAAAGACGGTTAAGAAATACTAGATAGATGTTGATTTGTTTGACTGGATGGCCCTCCACCATAGAGTGCCACAGTGACGCATCCTAAAACCCGGTTTTAGTTAGCATTTTACCACTTCCAATTTCTCCATAGGATTTTTCCAAAGTCCTATGGAGAAATTGCATTGGTTTTTGTCGAAGGAACCGGAAGGAGTTTACTTCCAGGTTTTAGGACGCGTCACTGTGGCACTCTATACACACCTTTGGTATTGTTGTGAAAAACAGTGTTCTTTACAGACCCACTCGGGCTTAAATTTCACTTCAAGTTTGAGTCGATATTTTTTAAAGTAACAGTGAATTGTTCCCTTTCTAAATCAGAATGCCAAAGCATTAAAAGCCAAAAAAGATGAAGGCAACCTGGCATTTAAGAGCTGCAGCTATGACGCTGCCTACAAGCTGTACACGGAGGCCCTGACGATAGACCCCAACAACATCAAGACCAACGCTAAACTCTACTGCAACAGAGCCACGGCAGGAGTAAAGGTAAGGAATTAAAGGGCATATTGCCATTCCAAGGCATTTTATAAATAATGCTGTCTTATTATATGCTTTTAAATAGAAATCTTGCAAAGTGTTCAGGCTCTTTTTCCTCTTCTACAGCTGAGGAAACTTAATGAAGCCATTGAAGACTGCACCAGTGCCATCAAACTCGATGATACCTACATCAAGGCCTACCTAAGAAGAGCTCAGTGGTATGTTCCACAGACATGAAGACAATTTGACTTATTGTATGCTCAGTATTGTGCAGTTTTTTTAAAATACCTTTTGTGACCTCTTAGTTTCATGAACACAGAGCAGTATGAGGAGGCCGTGCGCGACTATGAAAAAGTTTACCAGACAGAAAAAACATCAGGTAAGCTGGTGTTTGTTTTCTGCATGGTTACCTTTTCTTAACTGATAGATTGGCTCAAATTTCACCACTCACATTTGATCCCTTTTTAGAGCACAAGCATCTGCTGAAGACGGCACAGCTGGAGCTGAAGAAGAGTAAAAGGAAAGATTACTACAAGGTGCTGGGAGTCGGCAAAAGCGCCACCGAAGACGAGATCAAAAAAGCGTATCGCAAACGGGCCCTCATGCACCACCCTGGTAGGTCTCTTGGTCTTTGCACCAACATGCAGGATACCACCTCTGATTCAGGGTTCTTACGGTCATTAAAAACCTGGAAAAGTCATGGAAATTCAAAATACTAATTCCAGGCCCTGGAAAAGTTATGGAAAACAATATTTTTCATGGAAATGTGACTAAAGTTGCATCAAATATCATTTATATTTGATCTAATCGCCGAAATAGTAATACTATAATGATAATAAATACCGTATAGTAATGGAACGTAAAATGGCATTTAACTGACGAGGTATTTTGCTGGTGAGAGATTTTAGTTAGCCTGTAGAAGCTAGTAAGCCTACTATTTGATTTGTTTTAGATAGACACAACATGTTTCAGATCTTATTTTCCTGTTCCATGTTAAAATAAACCATTTTCAGTGGTACAGCTGAGAAAGAGTAATTTTTTTGGTCATGGAAAATTAGGTAAAAGTCATTGGTGAAAAAGTGTATGAACCCTGCTGATTACATTTGAAGGATTATTTATCTCAAGGTTTCTGTATTGCTTCATCGTCTTGCAGATCGCCACAGTGCAGCGACCCAAGAGGTTCAGAAGGAGGAGGAGAAGAAGTTCAAGGAGGTGGGCGAGGCCTTCACTGTGCTCTCCGACCCCAAGAAGAAGATGCGCTACGACAGCGGCCACGACCTGGAGGACGAAGGCTCCTGTGACGGCGGAGGTAGAGGTTTTTACACATTTTTTTTTTCCTTGATAAATGTACATTGAACCTGCATTTGTATTTTACAAAAAGTATTTTAAAGGTGTATATATATATTTTAGAACACAATCATATGCCTCTTTAATGCTGTGTTTCTCTGTGAGTACTCAACGGATCCCAATAACCCACCTTTAACTTTAGGGTTTGTTTTAGGTACAGGACACTATTAGTTTCCTGTATCTCTCTGTAGTGTACATATGCAATGCAGTGGTGATACTGTATTATGATATGTTCAGTGTCAAATAGCTTGATTCACCTCCACTCTGTTTAGCCTAATGAATCATCTTGTTCTACCTATACCTCATCGTCACCAGCTAATTCTGCTATATTATCTTTTCCTAGATTTTGATGCAAACAACATCTTCAGGGCTTTCTTTGGCGGCCATGGTGGTGGAGGTGGAGGAGGACAAGGAGGACAAGGAGGAGGGGGAGGATATAGTTTTGACTCTAGTCCAGGTATGTATTTTGCCCAGTTCAGACATCCTTTAGTTCAGTGGTTCGCGGACCCATTTCTATTGGGTTGCAGATGTGTGAGTGAAGAAAGAAATAAAAAAAGTATTTCTTTTCCTTTTTTTTTTTAAGTCAAACTTTTATTTTGAAGGCCCGATTTTCTAACGCTGTGCATGCAGTAGGCGTTGGACTAGAAGTACCGGAGACCATAAACAGTTCTGTCACGTAGTGATCATCTTCTGAATAAAACATCTTTGCTGATGTTTTTTCGAGTCTTCTGG
This sequence comes from Gymnodraco acuticeps, assembly GCF_902827175.1. Lineage (NCBI taxonomy): Eukaryota > Metazoa > Chordata > Actinopteri > Perciformes > Bathydraconidae > Gymnodraco > Gymnodraco acuticeps. The sequence continues at coordinate 134,782 of NW_022990023.1, forward strand.
CCAATCAGAATCAAGATTATTGCCGGAAAGCCCCACGGAGAATAACTTTGCGGTAGAATTATTCTTTATACATCCATGGGTACAACTTCAGATAAAAATGAACACATAATGAAATATGACCCCCGGTTTGATGACTGACAGGTCACAGAACAATGGGAGCTATCATAGACTCTCCTCTTTGCTCTTCTCTCTGAGGAGCAGCAAGTTCAGCTGTCAGAACAAAGTGAAAAACAAACAATGGCATAAAATATTATGAATACGTCGGGTAGTAATAGATTTATTTATTTTCTTCTCAGAGTACCAGAATGCGTAGTTTATATGTTAGTATTTCTAAAAATCTCCTGGGGGAGAAACCCCCCAGACCCCCAGCACGTGTGTCTTTTTATGTTATACAGTTCAGCTTTGATTCCATCATCTCATTAAACCTTTTTTAAAGCATACTTTAGTTCTGTGAAAGGATATAAGGGATGTATGCACTGTACTTCACTTTAATTAATATTGTATGCTGAAAAGCGTATATATTACAGCATGATTTTTTATTGAATAGATTTGAGTGGTTCAAAATGTCGGGTCGTGATCTATTAACAAAGGAACAAGTGGGTCCTGAGGCCTGACCAGTTGAGAACCACTGCTTTAGTTTATTGAAGCACAGAATAATTGATAAGAGAAATTACATGATATGAACTAACTTTCTTTTTCTTTTTTTCAAGACTCTGGACCTGGAAATTTCTTTTTCCAGTTTGGTTAAAGTGAAGGAGCATGCGGGAAAATGCCGCCCTGCAGTGGACAGATTCAAGTTGGACCCACAGTCACCTCCTGACGCTCACACTCCTGAGTGTCTCACAAAATCTCCCCACTATTTTCTTTCTTTTTTTAAAGGTGTTTTTGATTACTCCATACACTCTTAAACTCTCTGCCCCGCATTGATGCTAACAAAAAGTGGAAAGGATAATTGAGAGACTTTAGTTAAGAATTAACATTGTAAATAAGAAAGTGCTTAAGAAGTCTTTTTTTTTAGGAGGTTTGGATCAGCTGATCAGAGCATGCCCCTTTTGCCAAAATCAAAATGATACTAAATTTAAATCTTGTTAAACTGCCTATACTTTCAGAAGTAAGCAGTTGGTGGAAATTAATTGGAAGTGTAAGCATCATGATTGATTTTTAGAAGACTTAACATGGCATACGTTTTTTTTAAGGTTCTCCTGGGACAGCATGTCTCCATAGAGCAAGAGTCAATATGCTGTGGAAGTTCAATGTCTAAACTGACCTCAGGACAGCCTTTATAGGACAACACCGGTTTCTTGCGAGCGCGTGTTCAGGTTTTTTGGCTCACTCTGCAAATTTATAGAATCAACGTGCAGGGTTTTTTGTTTCTTCTCCATGCTGCATTGTATATTTGACTCGAATGTAAAGCGTTTTGTCCATAAATGTTTTTTTCTTCTTCAGTTTTCCCTTAGTCTATTTATATTTATTGTACTGTATATCCTAACCTGTATACAGCATAATGCCAGTGTTCATTGTCTTCCTCCTTTTTTAAGAGACTCATTTGTAAATGTTTTTCACATCATCTTTGCTTTCAGATTGCGCAAGTCTTTTTTTTTTTTTTACAGGCCAAAATACACACACACACACACCTACAGATTTCCTACTCTCTAAAGCACCGATAACACATCTGCCCCATTGAAATGTAATTGGTGCCTTACCAGAAACACCAGATCAGTTCATCTTCTTACTAGTACAGCAAAGGCTCAAGAGCAAGTCCTGTTTGCAAAAGGCAGCATTTACACTTGTATAGCACGTTGGTTTTTGTTTTTGGGCTCTTTTAAAGGACGTGTTTAACATCTGGCCAGCGAAGGAAAATTATTTTCCGAAACATAAAATACTTCATCTCATGTGTTGTCAATCACGCCTGGCTATCATCCACCCATACTTGTAATGCACGTTCTGTCAGTACAGCTCTTACCCTACTCGACCTGTTTTGAAAGGGGCACTGATGGTAGGTTGGAAACTTCTATTGTTAATTGTTCTATCACTGATCTATGTATCATTTTTAAACTTGTCACAGTATTACTGACATGCTTTTCTTATTACGAAAAATAAAGGCTCGTCTTTTACTGTAATGTTGGGACTTATATGTAAGTTATGTATGGAGTAATTTACTAAAATACTACTTCAATTAATATAATGTATTATCTTCATTTGACAGCCATAGTTACTTTCATTAGGATTTACACAAAAACATGTAATCTGCTTTAAAAAGTTGATGAACTGTTATAGAGTAAACTGCCTTACAGAATATACCGTGGAGTAGTTTTTAAATGACAGCTCAACTAGCTGAAAAAGTATTTCTGCTATATTATATAATCCAAAAACATATTGTATACCATTTTGAAAGAGGGTTTCCCTAAAGCATGCTTGTTTTACATATGTATTCTCATAATGAAAAAAACCTATGCAATGTGTAAAGAAATAGTTTTGGAAGACTTTATTTTGGTATTTCTTAGTCTACTTTTATTTAAGTTAGGGGTATTATTTCTTCTTCCAGCACAGATACATTTTTTTTTTAAAGTGGCTCATTTTAGAATATTTATAAACAAATTATAAAAGAAAACATGAACACAATCTATTAAATGTGTCTAAATTGCAGGAATAGTAAGAATATTAGGGAAATATACAAATAAATAAAAGTTTTGCACATTTTAAATATTATTACACAATTTTTAGATATAAACATTTGGGTGGCCTCATGTAGTCATGTGGGCGTAACTGACGTAATCACGTGACCAGGTTTGGACCAATCAGGCGCCGGCGCCGACGTGTAATCGGTCGCAAGATTATGGTGAGACAGTAGGGACGAAAGTGAGGCGAGGTGGCAACTGGCAGAAGCGGGTTCAACAACAAGTAGTGACTCTTTAGCTGTGCCATTTTACACCGGGACGTGATTATTGCACTTCAAGGAGGTGCTACTTTAATTGACAAGGTAACCCCATCCCGTTAAATGTTGTTTTTGTACACCAACGTTAGCTTCACCAGTTAGCAAAAGGCTGCATGCAGCAGTGTTAGGCTACAGCAGTTAGCCAGTCAGACAGGACTTTCAGGTGTAAGATGCTGTAATATCTGATACAACAGCTGTCACCCCGCCTAAGACAGAACAAGTATAACTCCTTATTACTTTGTTTAATTTAGCTGTTTATCTTTGGGATATATTCAAACCACGCATAATTTGCCTGGTGAGAAAAAGCAGAAATGAATCACAAACATAACTACATCAGCTCCCTCTCCTGACCGTCCTGAAAAGCTTGTTGTTTCCTTTACCTAGCTCACTTGTCGACTTTCGCTTCACCTTATACATGTGTGCATCTCCATTCCAGGAAGTTCCTTATTTACGCACAGCACGTTATTGAACTTGCTTGGTTATCTAGTCGAGGCTACTAACTATGTGGAGTGGGTGTGGTAGCTGGTACAGGAGATCCATTCACTGGTGTTGGCCTGACGCACAAGATGTAGCATTACAGAATACATGGGAAAAGTGATGCTATAGCAGCTGAAACAGTACCCCCTTTCTGGCCCCATGTGATGTTGCCGTTGCCTCCTACCAATCCCAGTCTCCTTCATCTCAGGAGCCTGTACAGTGACACATATTTCACGGCTAAATAGCTTCAAACAATAGGCTGGACCCGTGGGTTATGGAAGGCTAAACACTGGGACATCTGGCTATGAAAGCATGACAGGATAGCGTGCTAAGCTAAATCCAAGCCAGACACCCCCAGGTTACATTTGACATACCTCTTGCAGACTGACTTTATATGTTGTAGTGCTGCAGCTGATGCAGAAGCTGCTATCATAAAGCTACTGTGAGCATTTGTAAAGCTGAAATAAAGCCATCATAACGTGTTATCAGATACACAAAGGCAGGGGAGATATGATGCATGTTACAAAGGCTCACTGCTTATCTCTGTTTGGTCTTTAGAAGTGGTTGTAAAGGTTCTTCATTGCTTTCTACATTATTTCTGATGCAGTATTGTAAGTGACATGTCTGCAGAGCAGGTACGACAACGCGTTTAAAACAGGAATTTCAGGATCATCAGTGCAACTTCACATCTTACCACACAAACGTATAACAAAAGGATAGTTTGCTTGCTTTTTGAGGTTCATATCCTTTTTGTGACTAGACTGAATTGCAAAAACACGAAAATGCCTCATTTGGTCAAGCTGTGTGAATTTTGATGAAATTGACGTGATGACTTTAACGTTTGTTAAATAATAAATAGTACTATTTATTTTTGAATATCCTCTTCCCTCTCTATTATGATAGTTTGAGATGATGATGTAGCCTAAACAGAGACATTATTCTTATGAATCAATCAAATAAACCCAGGATTTTTCTGCCTTAAGGATATAGTTCACGCACTATTTCATACCGTTTTAAGTTCTGGTGCACATCCATTGGCTGTGGACCTTAACTCTCTCTTGGTCTGGATGTTACAAGTTGCCTTCATTGCCAGCTCAAGTGAATTGTATAAACATGTGACCATTCAGCAGACAGGGAATACTTTTACGCTTTAGCTCGATCTGTAGCAAAGGATTTGTCGCTGTGGAAATATCAAACACAAATATTGCTGGCAAAGCACCAGAAAACTTTAACGGTTAACTTGAACTTAATGAAATATGCATGTCATTAGATCAAAGCTTGTAGGACAATAGGTGATTGATAAAATGTGTCCCAAAAAACAGATGCACAAAACATGGATTTATTATTCAGGAGATTCACAATTTATTTCTATTTCTATATTTGTTCGAAGGAATGCAAAAAAAAACGAATCGATTTGTCCTGGCTTTTGTTTGTTTTATCCATCAATGTCGACATGTGGTGATGTTGTAACTCTGTGAAATGAACTGTCGGCCTCTCTCTCCTGAAGGTCCTGTGCTATCCAGCGCCACCATGTCAGCGAAAGCCATCTCGGAGCAGACGGGAAAAGAGTTCTTGTATAAGTATATCTGCACCTCGGCGGCCGTGCAGAACCGCTTCCGCTATGCCAACGCCACGGCTGAGACCGACTGGGTCCGCCTGGCACAGGATCATCCATGGCTGCTGACTGAGGTAAGGCTGCAGAGAAAGACACAACGCATCCTTCTACTCGCCTGTCTTAGTTTGAGACTCTTTCCTCTGCTGATTGAAGTCATGAGGCTAATTATCTACTGTATGTACTGTGACTGTGTGCATGATTTGCTGGACATAATGTGATTACCTTCACAGTGGCATGTGATGTGTCTAGATGCATTATTTGACTGTTTTAGTAGCATTAGGGGTACCACTTTACAATAAGACTACCCTTATAAAGGGTTTACGAATAGTTTGTAATTCATTTATTATTTATTAATTAGGTTGTGAACACTTTATAAATCATTAATAAGCTTTTATAAGACATGAGATAAACAGGGCAACTGTGACCGGTTGCTTGCCAAATAGTGAGCCCACATTTATCTGTACTGCTAAGTCTTACATTACATGTTACTTGTTAGACGCTTTTATCCAAAGCGACGTACATACTCAATACTGTGGGCAATCCCCACAGGAGCAATTTGGGGTGAAGTGTCTCAGGGACACAACGACATGCTGACTGCAGTGGGGTTTGAACCTGTGACCCCCTGATCCCAACACCAAGGCTCTATCCACTGCGCCACACACCTCCCGTTATATTGGCTACTTAGCTTACTTCGTCTTCTTCATCAGCCAGCATCCTTGGTATCTGTTGCTCACTGAGTTGATTCTCGCTAAGTAGCCAATATAAGGCTTAGTCATCTTGCCAAATAGTGCGCCTGTGTTGATGTATGAAAACATGTTAGAACTGGTTTATAAATGGTTCTTAATGATTAATAAAGTGTTTACAACCTAATTATAAACCCTTTATAAGGGTAGTCTTATTGTAAAGTGGTACCGCATTAGGAAATACCACATATCTGAGTTTAATATGTTTTAGTTTGTGTCAAATTATTTATAATTCTGTGTTCCAAGAATCCTACTTTAGCGTATATGAGTTGTATTTGTCACACCAGTATCGGTGCAAATCTGTGCCTTTTTAAAATAATTAATTAATCGTTGACTTTCTTCCCTACAGCGGCTGGTGGTGAAGCCAGATCAACTAATCAAACGGCGGGGAAAGCTCGGGCTGGTGGGCATCAACCTGGACCTGCAGGGTGTCCAAGAGTGGCTTAAAACCCGTATGATGAAGGAGACCACTGTGAGTAATCTCTCTGTCTGTCTTAGTGAGCCTTTAGACAGAAAGCAGCCCAGCATTACCTTTTTAAAGCCAATGAAATATGATCCAGGAACTCTGGGGTAACAGATCAAACACACTGTTTATCAGGCACCAAAAAACCAAGCACAAGTAGATGAAAAGTAATCTACCAGAAACATTTTTTACACTCCTTACATGACATTCCGAAAGCAGCTTTACTGGTCATCTGGCTGTTTTGTCATCCTGACAAAGAGTAATCAGGCTTTTTTACTAAAGGGAAAGCTGTTTGTTGTTTGTATCCCTATTCAAGTTTTTTACATTTTCTCAGAATTTGCTAGGATAAGTATCAAATACTTTGACCGTGTATCCGCTCTCAGATAACTTTATTGTCTTCATTTGTTTCTTTATCTTTGTTATCTTTTTATCTTCCACTTTATAATCCTCCAATATTGAAATATGTGGAATAACAGCTGACGTAGTATGACTGGTATGTGATGTTATAAAAAACACAAAGAAGTCTCATTTAGCGATATAAATGCATTGCGTCTTAGATATGTTTAGCACATGGGGTGTTTCTCAATGTCGAGGAAGGCTGCTCCAGAGCCACTATTTCAAGCATACTACGTCATCGAGTGCCGCCAAAGGACTGTTCCAATGTCCAGCATACTTGGAATTCTACCGAGGCCGGCGTACTTCGTAACGAGAAATTTCGAGGCTGCACAGACTCCGCGGTCTTAAAATCCCTACAATGCTTTGCGCACGGACCAATTTCCAAATCTTTGGCGGTAATTGCGCTCCATTAAAGGCGGGGCCTCGCATATGACGCACACCTGTTAGCCTGTTCCACAATTCTTCGTTTTCCGAGGCTAGGAAGGATTCTTGCCTCGCTTCTGAAGCAAAGAAGACATGTGCTGCAAAGCAAGCGTCCTCGACATTGAGAAACACCCATGGTCTCTGCTTCTCAGGGAGACTTTTCTGACTAATTATGTCATAAAATGAAGATAACAATGCAGTAAAACAGTCCGACCCATGCAGTAAATCACATCTTTTGTACAGTAACTGAAAAGACTGTACGCTTCTTTTTCTTGTGCATTAGTCCCAGCATGTGGAGCTGTTATGTGCAGAAGGCTGGTGTGTCCAGTGCCAGAGGCCATGGGCTTATGTTTAGATCTGCCAGGTCAGAGGTTATATAATGCCAAGGAAGAGCATGGACTATTTCTGGTCCACCATACATGCAAACATGCCCTGCTGCACTTCAAACAAACTGTCTCCATACTACGGCTAAAAAAGGAAAACTCATTTGCTGGCCAGACCAGAGGTTGCGCTAGACTTTTTCGCTGCCCGTCATTTTGACGGACAGGATCGTAAAACTTCCGTCAAAATCCAGAATTCCCCCTCGGCCTTTACACAACTCTGACGGGGGGTGAAGACAGTTCACATGCGCCGTGTTATGCATGGCTGCTGTACCTCGCGGGAGCGTGCACAGCGTAAAGCCAAAACTCAGACATTTCAATGATTTGTACGGCACAGTTAGGTTTGGAAACGGTATGATTTCCTTTTTGGAGGGCATGCATAACACCGGAGCCTCGCTGCGGGGAAACTTTGGCGCTGTTCGAGTTTGTTCTAATCTGTCAAAATGACGGACTGCTTTCAGATTTGTCCGTCATTGTTAAAATAAATCCGTCATAGACGGAAAATATTCGGTTAACGCGACCTCTGGGCCAGACATGCCATTCAATTAGCTTTTTTAGTATCATTCGTCATTCTATCATCTTTCTTTGAATAGAAAAAAGGGCATGGTGAACATAGAAAAACTGGGTGTGTAGATCTGACAGTATATTATACATTTAAACCTGGGAGGAGTATGAAATGACGTGTTTGGGTTTGATGACATCAAGTGTTTGTCTTGAATAGGTCGGAAAAGCAAAGGGTGTGCTGAAGAACTTCCTCATTGAGCCGTTTGTTCCACACCCACAGGTGATGTATGCTACGTTTCATCATTTCACATCCTGTTCTGAAAGTCAAGTTAATTTGTTTACCCTTAAGTCACAAACAATAACCACTAGTAACCACGCTTAGCAAGTACGTCAAATCTCCAGGGCAAAGACACAAATATGTTTTTGTATTCAGGTCATGTGATTAGGTGGTTGATGCCCTCACAGTTTTGTGAAGAGAACAAACTAAGATGAAATAGTGTTGCAGTATATGTGTCACCCATGACTGTGAGAAAACATGTCTCAAGGTCAGCTCTGCTAAATTGGATATTTGTCAAACAAGCTCGTCAGCCTTTTGTAAACAGGTGAAACAGTCGCTCTGCAGTTTACCAAAGAAATCTCTGTTTATATATGCTTGAACTCGCTGTACTGATCTACCCAGGAGGAGGAGTTTTATGTGTGTATTTATGCCACACGTGAGGGCGACCAAGTGCTTTTCCACCACGAGGGAGGAGTGGAGGTGGGCGATGTGGACGCCAAGGCTGAGAGGCTGATGGTGGCAGTGAACGAAAAGCTGAGTGAGGACCAGGTCACTGAGCAGCTTCTCACACACGTTCCTGAAGACAAGAAACAGTAAGGACACATGCTTTCATTTAGTTTTCATCCGCACTATAAGATCTACAGCAGTCAACTCAACCCAATTTCTCTTCAGAGATACTTGGATAAGAGGTTGTACCCCCTCATGTGTTAGGCCATTGCTACAAATACAACACTGATAAGCATCCATATTTGAAATCATGATATATATAGTTATTGTCCCACCTACCACAAGCTGTGTTTCCTTTAACTTCATATGAGTGTATTTAGAAGTGCTGCATTAGTATGAAAATACAAAATGAAAACGTCTGAATTGCCCGTGTTTTTGCATCTTCTTGGATTTATATTTCTCCAGACAGCATAAAACAAGGCAAAATGAACTGCCATGAAAGAACAATTTAAGCTTTCCCATTTAAAAACTAGCCCAGTTATAAACATTCGGAAGAGTTCACCATTTTTCTCAGACTTGCAACCTCTAACCTCAAACCTTCAGATCCGTTTACTGCCAGATAACAGCCATGCAGAAAGTGTAGCATGTACCACAAAATGATGACGAAACTACACTTTTTGCAGCGTAGTTTATTGCTTCACTGCTGGCAGATGAATGTGCAAATAATTTGCATTTCTGTTTTGCAACATTTAAAACGTTTGCTTAAAATAGGCTTATATCCTCCTAACCTGGTTTTGAATGATTCCTTTTGTAACTGTTGCTATCTTTTGCTTCCAATACATCAAAGTCTCTCTTCATTGTAGTTTGTGTATTTTAGCTGTTGGGTTACCTTGAGATGTGTTTTTTAGATTAGTTTTTCCCTTTTCCAAATACCATCCCTGGGGTGCAGAGAACATGCTGATCCCTCTTTGATGCAGCAAAACATTTCTGTTTGCTTCCAAAGGCAGAGTGCGTGAAGAAACTAGTCAAAGTGTGATCCACTCTGAATTAAATTATTGCTGCACTGTATGTTATAAGTGGCAGCACTTAGCATAATATGTTATGTAATGTATAATATATGAATGTTCTTAACGTTTCCCAATGTTAATGGAATGTTTTTGTTTTTCTTAAAGAGTCTTAGCCAGCTTCATAGTTGGCCTCTTCAACTTGTACGAGGACCTCTACTTCACCTACCTTGAGATCAACCCTATAGGTACAAACTATGTTAAACTTCAAAGACTTTAGGACACTAAGAGTGAGATGGAGTGTCATTCTTCACTTTGGGAATATGTCAATTATTTTATTATTCCAACGGCTCAAATTGACCATTATAAATTCATCAGAATGAATTAAGTACTTTGAGGGGATTCATTATTAATTTATGGGAAATATTTACTAATGGTGCATATTAATGATAAATGTTAAAATGTACCACTGTGGCATATTCTTCTATAACATCTTCATTTGAGAAAAAACATGAAAACATCACAATAATAAATAGCACAACTTTTATTCTCTTAACCAGTCGTCACCAAAGATGGAGTGTACGTCTTGGACATGGCAGCCAAGATTGATGCCACAGCAGATTACATCTGCAAGGCTAAATGGGGGGATGTGGAGTTCCCACCTCCCTTTGGCAGGGAAGCATATCCAGAGGTGAGATCTGAAGTACAGTAAAGAAGGTTTTTATGCACATGTGTGTTAAGATCTATTGGGTTGAAATGCATCACACAATGTGTAGTTTTGGACCGCCTCAAATATACTAAAAAGTCCAAACCTCCAGGTTTGGACCCTAACCCATGAAACTGAAACTGAAGTGCAACATTGTTATGCCCTCCTGCTTGGCCTTATTACCACTGTATGATTTGTCGTGTGCAGGAGGCATACATAGCTGACCTGGATGCAAAGAGTGGAGCCAGTCTGAAGCTGACGCTGCTGAACCCTCAGGGCAGGATCTGGACCATGGTGGCCGGGGGAGGGGCTTCAGTAGTCTACAGGTACACCTATCTTTAATAAGGGTTCATATCAAGCTTCTTTAGCTAACGAATCTGCTTTGCTGGATTAAAAAAAATACTATATGGAGTTTTTAATATTGTGTGAAACTGTCATTGCTCCATGGCGTAACATGTATGTTTTCTACTTTCTTGTTTATTTCTAGTTTTGTTTTATTGTAAAATGCCTAGTCTCTTATGCAGTTTTTCTTGTGGGCACATGAGGCATGTATGCATTATACCATACCCTGTAGAAAAAACGGCTGTAGCGCTACTGTCTAACTTCCGGCTAATCTAAAAATGAGGTTATCGGTGGAGATGAGTCAGGCAGAGGTGACGGAGCAGAGCAGACGGAAAGTGCTAGCGGCGAGTGAACTAAGGCACGAATAATTGGCAACTTTAAGCCTTTTAATGTAATTAAACGGGTGAGTTATATAATGCAAACCATGAACACCTATCACTAATGGGGGAAATTAGCTATAGAGACCAAAGCCACCTTTCATACCAGGCTGTAGACGTGTTTTATTCTGCTGCAAAGTTTAAAATTGAGGTATATGTAGAATGACTCTCTTGAAGCCAGCATTAAGTGCAGTTTTTGCACCGTTATTTTTAAACCAAAAGCAACAACTAAAATGTGAACTCAGTACTTAACCATCCATCTTTCCTCTTCCTTAGTGACACCATTTGTGACCTGGGAGGGGTGGACGAACTGGCCAACTACGGAGAGTACTCTGGCGCACCCAGTGAGCAGCAGACCTACGACTACGCTAAAACAATCCTCTCTCTCATGACACGGGAGAAACATCCTCAAGGTCGGTGCAGCCAACACTCGTTGAGACTTGTTTTTCCCCAACAAGGTCAATAAAATAAGCCACAACAAGTCTCAGACTTTTGGAAACCAAGCTTGACTGTTTTATATTAATAGGACGTTTCCTTGGGACTTTTCCAAGTTTGCTTTTTAAGCAATAAAATGTGGGTTCTGCAATGTGACCTTCATGTTTTTGTTAAGATTGTCACAAGGCCGCTGTTCACTGTGTGTGGGCTGCCCGCAATAGACCTCATGGCTGTCACCAAACTGTAACTGGGGTGTCGCATTTCAGTCATGAACATCTTCCCAACAACACTACTCTCTCTGTTTCCTGCAGGGAAAGTGCTGATCATCGGAGGAAGTATTGCCAACTTCACCAACGTAGCAGCAACATTCAAGGTGAAACGCATAAATATAGGAAAGACATCATGAAAAGTAAACCCCAGTCCAAATCTTATTATAGGTCTTTAAGTATGTTAAAGCTACGGTACGTAACATTGGAAAAGATGGAGTGATATTTTTAAATGATCCAACCCCAAAACACAGACCAATAGAGTGGTGCAGTGACGCATCCTAAAAGCCGGAAGTAAGCTGCGCATGGGTACCTTCCGGTTCCCTCGACAAAAAAGCAATGAAATTTCTCCATAGGATTTTGGGAAATAGCTGGAAATAAGGTCTGTGGTTGACACGCATTTAAGAGACGGATCACGTTTTGTTCAGTTGGATAATCTCCACATGTCTGTCACATCATCTAATAGATAGATTTATGATCGATAGATTTATGATTAGAAAATTATAAAAGTAGGGTAGACATGTGGAGATTATCCGACTGAACAAAACGTGATCCGTCTCTTAAATGCGTGTCAACCACAGACCTTATTTCCAGCTATTTTCCAAAATCCTATGGAGAAATTGCATTGCGTTTTTGTCGGGTGAACAGGAAGGTACACATTCGCAGCTTACTTCCGGCTTTTAGGATGCGTCACTGCACCACTCTATTTCCGTCTCTCTGAGCAGCTGTTATTGACCGACACCTTTCTCTCTCTCCTTAGGGCATTGTCAGGGCAATCAAAGACTACCAAGGTCCTCTGAAGGAGCACGAGGTGACCATCTTTGTTCGACGTGGCGGACCCAACTACCAGGAGGGGCTGAGGGTGATGGGAGAAGTAGGTGAGTGAGATGAGAGCTACAAAGAATCGTTTGTTACTTTAGAAATGCTTGATAAACTGATTTCAGTGTTTGATTGTTGGCTGTAAAAGCGGCAGGCACTGATAGATGATCGACCCCGACTCTCTTCCAAGAACTAATTGTCATTAAAAGAAATGTAACATATTTATTCAACAAACTTAAAGATGTTAAACCATTTATTTGAACAGCTATGTCTCTGTTTGTCTCTTTCTGCAGGGAAGACCACAGGTATTCCTATCCATGTGTTCGGTACTGAGACCCATATGACGGCCATTGTTGGAATGGCTCTGGGCCACAAGCCGATCCCTAACCAGCCGCCGATGGACGCTCATACGGCTAACTTCCTCCTCAACGCCAGCAACAGTGCAGCGGTACTTACATTCAGTCACACAATGAGATTTGACATGACCTGCAGCTCTTTTATTTTAAACACATTACAGATGTCATATCGCTTGAGATTAATTTCAATGTGCCAATTGTCCAGTTGGATGGAATTCACATTTTGAGCTGTCCTTATCATGCATGTTCAAACACTATTTAAGGTTTGAGTTTGTAACTTGCTTGAGTAGCTCTATTGTGAAGCCTTACAGTTTTCTTTTTTATGGTCTGTCCGCTACTCGGCCTTTTTATTTGTCAGCTGTGGTTTTTCTTTAAAATGTATACCTGTCATAAGGATGGGTAATAAGCTCATACATTGCATGCGTGCACTGAAATGTAAAACTTATACTGTAAGGGGGAAATGGTTGGTTCCCTGCTACCATTTCTTCGTGGAAGCTTCCGGAAAGCTTTCAATAACATGAATGTTTCTCTATTTTTTTGTACCAGACTCCAGCAACAACAAGGACAGCTTCATTCTCCGAAGCCAGGACGTCTAACGATGTCACCCCGGCTAAAAAATCTAAAGCAGGTCTTCCAGCAGGTAACTAACACGGTGTTACCACTGTCTAATGAGCACAACCCCATATGTACTCGTACACTTCTGCTTTTTCATTTCACTGATCCCTGCGCCCTGTATTTTCTCCCTTCTCTTCCCCAAATGCTACTTTTCTGCTTTTTAATTTTCATTCTATTGTTTCCTCCTCCTCTTCTTTTGTTTGCTGCACAAACTGTGTCCTCTCACCCTCGTCCTTTTCATGCTTGTTTCTCTAAGACTCTCTTCATTCTATACTGTGGCCTCTGAAGAATGTGGTCATAGGCGATTGGAAAGGTAAGTGATAGGTGTGCCATGCCCACACTGTGTGTGTGTGTGTGTGTGTGTGTGTGTGTGTGTGTGTGTGTGTGTGTGTGTGTGTGTGTGTGTGTGTGTGTGTGTGTGTGTGTGTGTGTGTGTGTGTGTGTGTGTGTGTGTGTGTGGCCTTTTTAAAAGGGCATGCTCTGTAGCAGCTGAGCTTTGCATGGTGTGTCCTCTGGTCTGCTTTTATGAAGAGATGACACAGTTTACAGAATGCACTGAAGTCTGTTTTATGAATGAGATAAAGATGCACTCATTATGTTCTCATTTTGTGTTCCTGTCCCGTTGGGTCACAGAAGCGATAGCCTCTTCTGGCTGCAGCAGAGGTAGGGAAGGGTGTGAACAAACCTGTCCTCCTGCCCTCTCTGTCCTCTGCCTTCACATGTTTGTCTTTTTTACATTACATTGCATTTAGCTGACGCTTTTATCCAAAGCGACTTACAATAAGTGCGTTCGACCAACAAAATACAACTTGAAGAAAACAGAATCATATAAGTACATCAGGTTTCATAGAGCAAAAACATTTCAAGTGCTACTCAACTGGCTTTAGATAAGCCAGTCCTTTATTAGTATAAAAGTGCTTCGTTAATAGTTCTATCGCTCGAAGTGGAGTCGAAAGAGATGAGTTTTCAGTTTGCGCCGGAAGGTGTGTAAGCTATCTGCCGTCCTGATGTCAATGGGGAGCTCATTCCACCATTTTGGAGCTAGGATAGCAAACCCACGTGTTTTTGCTGATGGGAACTTGGGTCCCCCTCGCAGCGAGGGCGCAGCGAGTCGTTTGGCTGATGCAGAGCGTAGTGCACGCGCTGGGGTGTACGGTTTAACCATGTCCTGGATGTACGAAGGGCCAGATCCATTCGCAGCATGGTAAGCAAGTACCAGTGTCTTGAAGTGGATTCTAGCAGTTACCGGAAGCCAGTGAAGGGAGCGGAAATTTAGGAAGGTTGAAGACCAGACGAGCCGCTGCATTCTGGATGAGCTGCAGAGGTCGGATGGCACATGCAGGTAGACCAGCCAGGAGGGAGTTGCAGTAGTCTAGGCGTGAGATGACGAGAGCCTGGACCAGAACCTGCGTCGCTTTCTGTGTCAGCTGGGGACGTATCTTCCTGATGTTGTAAAGCGTGTATCTGCAGCAATGGGTTGTAGCAGCGATGTTTGCAGTGAAGGACAGGTTGTTATCTAGGGTCACACCCAGATTCCTTGCAGTCTGAGTCGGGGAAACAACTGAGGTGCCGATGTTGATTGTTAGGTCAAGAGTGGGACAATCTTTTCCCGGAAGGAAGAGCAGTTCAGTCTTGTCAAGGTTGAGCTTGAGGTGATGAGCAGACATCCACTGAGAGATGTCAGCTAGACAAGCAGAGATGCGTGCGACGACCTGGGTCTCTGAGCGGGGAAAGGACAGAATTAATTGGGTGTCGTCAGCGTAGCAGTGGTAAGAAAAACCATGCGGGCTAATGACTGATCCGAGCGAGTTTGTGTACAGGGAGAAGAGGAGGGGACCAAGAACAGAGCCCTGAGGGACCCCTGTAGTTAATTGACAAGGGTCGGACTCAGACCCTCTCCAAGTCACCCTGTAGGTACGGTCTTTCAGGTATGAGGTGAGGAGGGAAAGTGCAGAGCCTGAAACTCCAAGTTTTTGGAGAGTGCGAAGGAGGATCTGATGATTCACCGTGTCGAATGCAGCAGACAGGTCCAACAGGATGATGACAGAGGAGAGGGATGCAGTGTGCAGTTCCTCCGTGACAGCAATGAGAGCAGTTTCTGTGGAGTGACCTGCCTTGAAACCAGACTGGTGCGGATCCAGAAGGTTGTTCTGATTGAGATAATAGGAGAGTTGTTTAAAGACAGCGTGTTCAAGTGTTTTAGACAGGAACAGGAGGAGAGAGACAGGCCTTTAGTTTATAACATCAGACGGGTTGAGAGTGGGTTTCTTTAGGAGAGGGTTTACTCTTGCCTCCTTGAGACTGTTTGGAAAGTGACCAGAAGTTAGAGAAGTGTTGATGAAGTGGGTGAGAAACGGTAGAATATCAGGAGCGATAGTCTGAAGGAGGTTTGAAGGGATAGGGTCCAGAGGACAGGTGGTAGGGCGGGCAGAGGTAATGAGGGTAAGAACCTCACTTGGAGAGAGAGGGGAAAAGGAGGTTAGTGTGTGGGTGGAAGGAGGGTCTGGTGACCCAGCGGTGAGTAAAGGTGAGTCAGAAAAAGAAGAGCGAATATCATCAAAAAAAATTTCAAAGTGGGTAACAAAGTCGCTTGACAGAAGTGAGGAGGGGGGAGGGGCTTTTGGAGGGTCCAAGAGGGTGGAGAAGATGGAAAATAGTTTTTTAGGATTGGAATAGGAAGATTGGATCTTATCTTGAAAGAAAGTGATTTTTGCCTGAGAGATCGAAGCAGAGAAAGAGGAGAGGAGAGCTGTGAGAGATGGGTTACTGTGACGGCATGGAATTCAAAGGTGGAAGGAGTGAAGTTAGGTAGCTCGAAGAGTGAAAAGCTCCATTTGGGAGAGAGCAGGAGACCAGTGCCACCTCCTCTGCCAGTGGGTCTGGGTGTATGGGAGAAGGAATATGCTGTGGAGAGAGCTGCTGGGGTAGATGTGTTGGATGGTGTAATCCAGGTCTCAGTGAGAGCAAGAAAATCCAGGGACTGCAGGGAGGCGTAACCAGAGATGAAGTCAGCCTTAGGAACAGCTGACTGGCAATTCCACAGGCCACCTGAAACTAGATGTTGGATCTCAGTGGAGCATGTGGGATAGACGAGAGCAGGCCGGTTATATCGATTACGAGATACACGGGGCCAGTGATAATTGCGAGAAGACACATGAACAGGAATGGAGAAAATACACATGATTATAGCATGAGGGGCTAAACAACCAAATAAAACAAAATAAAAACAGCTGCGATACTTAGCTCAATCAGAGTAGGATTTGCCTCCTCTTTGCCTCCCTCGTGACTCCTGTAGGACTCTAATGTCTTTGCCAGTCTTACTCCTGTAGGGCTCTAATGTCTTTGCCAGTCTTACTCCTGTAGGACTCTAATGTCTTTGCCAGTCTTCGCCCGTCTGACGCTGAAGCTGACGCTCCAGGAAAGTGCTACCTAAAATGGACACCTGATTGCTGAGTTCTCACAGCTGTGGGGCAACGTCCTTTTAATTAGTTAACTCTCTGCAGCTGGTGGCCCTCAAAAGGAAATCTAGACTGGCTTCCTCCTGATATGTTATTGTCTTTTAAGTCAATTACATTAAACCCTAAGTTATAAAGTTATGAGTTTAACCCTTAATACAGTTACACCTACTCAATAAAGCTCTTAGTATTCTACAAATGTTTAAATCAAAGTTAACCCTAGCAGTCAGTTAGTTCACTTTTAAGGTTTCAGTCAAATGACTTTTCCCAAGTTTCTGTCTGACCGATACTGTAGCGGTTTTGAGTTTTAAAAACACAATTCCAGTCAGATCAACTACAGAGCATTGATACAGAGTACACACACTGAAAGAGAGAAGTCTAAAAACACAATGTTACTCACACAATTCTAGAAGTCTCCAGTTGCTTTCTTGTCAAAATCTACTTGCACACTCTTTTTGCTGATGTTTCCCTGCAATCTGTTCTGTTTAGGTGTTGTTAGGGTGGCTTACTCGCCTTTTTAAGGGTGGCTGTTTTTTCTGAACATACATTTGTCAAGGAAGCATACAGTGACATTGGTGAATAATTCTTATATAATATAAGAATATACAAAACTATGAGGTAGACAGCCTAAACGAGTCAATCATTTTAACATTTGCCTTACCCTTTTAAGGCCAGTACATCCTTATTCAAATCATTTTATCAAAATGACAATGTGGCTTATTGTGGGGGGGAAATGTGTCATAAATCCCCTGCAAAAATCTCACCATAATCATTTTAATATATCTTTTGAAAAAGGATAATTTACTCTTATAATGCAATTGCAATATCAGTCAAACTATTCCCAGTTATGTTTTTTACAAAGGCAGTGAGTCTGGACAGAGAGGAGAGACTTGCGAGGCCTTAAACTAATGGCATGATGGTGACTAACTGAAAACAAATTCCAAACCACATTGTACCCTAACAGGAAATTCTGCATTTTGAACCTAATGCACTACTCTGGGGGTTGCTTTATCTGGACCTTGCTTTGAAATATGTTAATTGAATAACAAGATGACAACTTTATCATCACAATTGAGGCTTACAGCTTGTAGGGTGATTTTTACAGTACTAATCTTTACAAACTCAGAGTAAAAAATGTGAATATATTGTAGGAGATATATATATATATATATACATACTGCATAGACATTTAGGTGGTTACAAATGTGTGGGGTTTATATTACAATGCACGTATAAAGATCCGCCATGTCAATATGGCCGGCAAACGGCATCAGAGAAACATGGCCTTCCTTCTGGAGCGATGTTTGTTATGGTGACGACTTGTTTTCTCTACCTCCTGTCCTGTGTCTCTGTTGTTACCATTCCTGCTGTTTTCCTGAGCCTGACTCCTCCCCCTCTTGCCAGTTGTGATTTTTGTTTCTGCTTAAATCGCCAAATTCATTTTCTCTCTGTCTGACTTCTCTTTCTTTCAGCTAGAGCCACCACGCTCTTCAGAAAACAAACCAAGGCCATAGTGTGGGGTATGCAGACGCGTGCAGTGCAAGGCATGCTGGACTTTGACTACGTGTGCTCCCGGGACGAACCCTCTGTGGCAGCCATGGTGTACCCCTTCACGTAGGTTCCCCAAGATCTTAAGTTTGTTTAAAATCAGTTGAATTACAGGACTTTGTATTCCACTGATTATGACAATCTCCACAGTGTTGCAAAAGTATCCTCCTTATTTCAGTTTCAGTGCAGACATCATGTGGCGTTGTCTTATAATGTGTGTGTTGTTGCTACCAGATCCAAATGTTAAAAGAAAAACTACACAGATCACTTTGTCACATTGTGTAAAGAACTAAGGAGACATTTCTTCCACCCATACATTAGTTCTTTATCCAAATATCCTGCTTTAACTTGTCAGATATGCATGTCTTTTCTCAAGTCATATTTTATCTTGGTTAAATTGATCTGTCTTTTTAGTCAACATGTTCTGACAAATAACAAACTTGGAAACCTGTACTCGACTATAGACCAAATCTTTTATTTATAGTCTTCTGCCTTGTGTTACGTAGTGGGGATCACAAGCAGAAGTTTTACTGGGGTCACAAGGAGATCCTGACCCCCGTCTATAAGAGCATGGACGACGCCATGAAGAAGCACCCCGAGGTGGACGTCCTGATCAGCTTCGCTTCACTGCGCTCAGCATTCGACAGCACAATGGAGGCCATGCAGCACCCACAGGTACAAAGACTTACTGTAAAATATGTTGAAATATATGCCCATACATCACTGCATAAAGGTTAAGGATGCAGTTCGACATGAAAGTCATCTCTCTCATCTGATTGTGTTTTCAGATTCACACAATCGCCATCATCGCTGAGGGCATTCCTGAAGCTCAGACAAGGAAGATAATCAAGATGGCAGACGAGAAAGGTGTCACTATCATCGGCCCTGCTACGGTATGATTCATATCTCACCAAGAGATACAAAAAAAAGGATCTCTTTTCAAGTACTGCTGTAGACTGTCAATGCAGGTGTCATTGTTTTTGTCTGAGAGTGTATAAACGCTTTCAATCATCAGTTGGTAAGCGGAAAACGATCACATTTCAACTGGCACACATATGATACCCATTATTTTTTGTGTCCTAGGTTGGTGGCATCAAGCCGGGTTGTTTTAAGATCGGCAACACAGGTGGCATGCTGGACAACATCCTGGCTTCCAAACTGTATCGACCTGGCAGCGTTGCTTATGTGTCGCGCTCCGGGGGCATGTCCAACGAGCTGAATAACATAGTCTCCCGCACCACAGACGGCGTCTATGAAGGTGTCGCCATCGGGGGGGACAGGTAAATAACTTATTAGCTGAGGAGTGATGTATGTCCAGTTAAAAACCTGTTGTAAAACTGTTGTCTTTTAAAAAAAAATGTTTTCCAGATATCCAGGCTCCACCTTCATGGACCACGTCCTTCGTTACCAGGACACTCCAGGGGTTAAGATGATAATTATGCTGGGAGAGGTGAGAGTTGTTCCACTAATGTTTATATTTTCAGATTAACCTCAACACAATGTTGTTGTTTTTCTGTCATTTTGCATTTTTTAAATCTCTTTCACTATTATAACCCAGATTGGAGGCTCAGAAGAGTACAAGATCTGCCAAGGCATCAGAGAAGGGAGGATAACCAAGCCTGTGGTGTGCTGGTGTATTGGAACCTGCGCCACCATGTTCACTTCAGAGGTTCGGTGGCCACAATGATTCAAAACATGCTTGAATTGTGTTGTTGAGTTTTTGAGCTCAACCTGTCTCACTGCCATCTTCAGGTTCAGTTTGGCCATGCAGGAGCCTGCGCCAACCAGGCTTCAGAGACAGCAGTAGCCAAGAACCAGGCCCTGAGGGACGCCGGCGCTTATGTACCAAAGAGCTTTGATGAGCTGGGCGATGTCGTCAAGTGAGAAATTCATCACACAGTCACACCACAGGATGTCATTGAATAGTTCGGGGGTTTGAGCTGATTTTGTGAATATATTGTTAAACAGGACTGTTTATGACGAACTGGTGGCCAATGGTACCATCATTCCTGCTCAGGAGGTTCCCCCCCCTACAGTGCCTATGGATTACTCTTGGGCCAGGGTAAGCAACTTTATTATTACTTCTTAGAAAAGCTGAAATGTGGCTTATTTTTCCCGCTTTTCTTTCAAATGCATCTCTGTTGGCCACTAAAGAATATGTTGAATCTGGTATAATTACAATTTACAATACATTTGATAGGATAAGGTGAATGTATAAGGAGAATTTATGTATAAACTATTAACACATTTTGACCTTTGAACGTGGTGCCTAAAAGTCGAAATATTAGACTTGTCAGTTTCCTCTGGTGGACAAAATATGTAATGGCGCCACTGTTTCCATTCCCTCCGCATACATTATAAGCCAATACTGATCTCTGCTATAAGCTGTAATGACATTTTCACACTGTTATTTTCATCTATCTTAATGCACTTAATGTTTTTCATTTTCTTTAAAGCACTTTGAATTTCCTTGCTTTTAAAAGGTGCTATATGAATAAACGTGCCTTGCCTTGCCTATGTGTTGATACCCAGTTATTATTGATTCAACCCTCCTCTGGTTCTCCTGCAGGAATTGGGTCTGATTCGCAAACCAGCCTCCTTCATGACCAGCATCTGTGACGAGCGAGGCCAGGAGCTCATCTACGCCGGCATGCCCATCACAGAGGTCTTTAAAGAGGAGATGGGTCTAGGAGGAGTGCTGGGCTTGCTTTGGTTTCAACGAAGGTCAGAATGACGCCTAGACTACAACTGGTGATATGTTACCGAGAGAAGAAGTGTTGACTGGCTTCATTTCCTACACATAGATCTGTAGAGGAATAAGCTGTGCTGTGTTTGTGTCTAGGTTGCCGCGCTATGCCTGCAAGTTCATTGAGATGTGCCTGATGGTGACAGCTGATCACGGACCTGCTGTCTCTGGAGCACACAACACCATTGTCTGTGCTCGTGCTGGCAAGGACCTTATCTCAAGCCTCACCTCCGGCCTGCTCACCATTGTAAGTACTGCTTAGACACTTGTGCACATGCACCATCAATACAAGTAGTAATGTTGATTTTCTTTAATAGCTGTAAAGTTGCAATGATGTTTGAGCCTGTGTCCCTGTGATGAAAGCCCTTAATATAAAACATTTGTATTGAAACAAGTGAAAGTTGGATCTAAAGACACATGCCGTTACCGCTTATTTCTATAGGTTCCACCAAAGAAAACACAACATAGATCTAAGAAATTGTGACTTTAACCAGAAAACAATGACAGAAATTATGAAAATGCTCACCTGTCATCACCTATCTCTTCTGTACTGAAGCATTGTTCATTCATGAATTCCAGGGGGACCGTTTCGGAGGCGCTCTGGATGCAGCTGCAAAGCAGTTCAGCAAGGCATTCGACAGCGGCATGGTGCCGATGGAGTTTGTCAACAAGATGAAGAAGGACGGCAAGCTGATCATGGGCATCGGCCACAGAGTCAAATCGGTAAGCGGCGCTCAGTTTCTCATACTCTCTCGTTACCTCATCAAGCTATATAAAACAATGGCACTGATTAATGAACACAGTTGTTAAGATTATGCCTAAGCATAATTATTGTTATAGTTAAAATCAAACTAAATGAATATTAGTTATCAGAACAGTTAAGAGCTTTCATTAGAAATAAAAACATTTTGTCTGTTTTCAGATCAACAACCCAGACATGCGTGTGCAGATTCTGAAGGACTATGTCAAACAGAATTTCCCCTCCACCGTAATGCTTGACTACGCCCTAGACGTAGAGAAGATCACCACCTCTAAGGTACTTGTCCACTTTATTATCAAAAGTGAACAACATTTGAAACGCACAATGTTTTCAATGAGACTATTTCAACTTTTTCTCCTTTTTTCATTTGACATTATATTGTGCAATTTACCGTTATTCCTGTGACATTTTTCAGAAACCCAACCTGATACTCAACGTAGACGGTTTTATTGGTGTCGCCTTTGTGGACCTGCTCAGGACATGTGGTGGCTTCACACGGTAAGACTAAAACTGCAAGACATATTTTATAATTCTACAATAGAATTGTTCAATATAGTCATTCATTATCTCTGAATACACCAGCTTTCACATGAGGAACCTCATCTTCTTATGACTCTATTAAACTATTTAAAAATCCCTTTTATTAAACTGAAACTTCAGAAGCCAAAAGTACATTGTCTTTTCTCTGCAATAGTAAGCACACAGTCGAGTATTGTTTCTCACATGAATGTTGAACCGGTTCCAGAGACGAGGCTGACGAGTTTGTGGAGATCGGTGCACTAAATGGGATCTTTGTCCTTGGCCGTAGTATGGGATTTATTGGTGAGTTCCATTCCAATAGAGCCATGATCATTTGTAATGTAAATTGTAAAAACAAAACATCTAACTGGTCTTTTTCTTGCATTAGGGCATTACCTGGACCAGAAGAGGCTGAAACAGGGTTTGTACCGCCACCCGTGGGATGACATCTCATATGTGCTTCCTGAACATATGTCCATGTAATCTCTGCATCCCAGAAGAGGACGCGCTTCCAGTTGGGACTGCCCAAATGGGTCAGGCAGCATTTCACATCACACTTAAGGTTTATGTACTCTCTCCGGTTGTGATAAACTGAAGCCTTGGGGAAACTGGGCAGAGTCATTCTAGAAAAAAAGTACTGTCTGGCTGAGGGATATGGGAAAAGGTTTTCAATCTAGTTTTTACGGAAAAAAGGGGAATTATATTTTTAGATTTAGTTTTTGACAAATTATTTAAAGTATGCGATGTAACTTATTCAATTTTGACCACAAACCCAAACCACAGCTGTTGCAGAAGCACCAAATCAATTGGAACTTTCATTAAAGGCAAAAACTGCGGGATTCAAAGCACATTTCAAACCACATTTCAAACCTGACTCCTGCATTACGCTGGCTGTTCTGTTAATATTCAGTAAAGGCTACTGATGTGGCATTTTTCAAGCTCTACAATACCATGTCTTTTTTTTTAAACTACTCAAAATAGTTTATAACAATTTATTTGATTTAGTTCACAAGAAAGTGAGCTTGATTATGCTTTCTAAGTATTGCACCTTAGTTAAAACACGTTAGCAAATAATGTCAGATTAAAACTCCTCCTTCTGTATTCACCCCATTAGGAAAGGTCCTTTTTTAAACCAAAGTCATTATTAGGGAATTTGTCATCTTTGTTAAAAATGAAATGTTGTTACGGGTCCATTGGTGGATATTCCAGAGCTAATCAAGATCTCATGTTTTGGAAAGGAGGTATTCTACTGAGATAAAGGAACTAAACAAACAATCAAATGATGATTTAAGTGGTACTACACTATTGCCTTTACAAGAACAACCCTGGATGTAAACCAGTGGTTGAAATTCATCGGTTACTGTCAATTAGATGCGGTTTTAGGGAAGTCTTTCACACCAAGTATAAATTGAACTTTTTGTGTTCTGAATAACTGTCAGAAAACAGGAAAATGTAGAAGCATCAGAAGGGGAGTGACAAAATGCTTCATGAATGAGCCCTTCGAGTCTTTGAAAGCACATTTCTGTGAGGGACCATGAAAGCGGTTTGCTTTACTTGGAATAGTTATTGCACATAATACAAATAATAATACAGTTCTGGCTTGACACAGACTCAAAACGCTTTGTTACCACCCACTGTACGGCCTGCTGTGTTCGATCTTTGTTTTGCTGTTTCTATTTAACTGTGAAAAAAATGCTTTGTTTTTTTGTAATACGCTGTCGTATAGTATAATAATAATAAAGAACTTATTGTTTTACTTTTCATTTTTGGCTGATGTGTATGTCTAAATCTTTTGTAGGTCCAGTAAAGATGAGCAAATCCTCTGAAACACTCCTCTCCATCAAAGTATATGAAGATTTGCTCTTTTGTCAAGTTAAGAGGTTATTTTCAGTGGGAATGTAATTGCTAATGAAACAATTGATTTATGAGTCATCTCCAAAGACAAACATAGGGAACATTTTAATTCAAAAGTAAAGCTGTTGAGGTTAATATTGAAAGAAAATGGTAGATATTAAGTTAGTTTGAAGATCTGAAGGTAATTTTTGATTAAAGGATATTTACATGTGAGTGTTTTGAGATATATTATATATAATAATCTTTATTTATATAGCACCGTTCATGCAAGATGCAGCCCAAAGTGATAATTGCTGGAGAAAATGTTACTCAAGAAAGCTGAAATTACAAGCAGCACCAGAAGTTAGATGCGTCGCAACACGCATGCGCGAATACGATGCACCCTTTAAACAAAGTTAAATTTCACTCAAATAAAGACGTGTTAATGCGTCATAACATCAAAAAAAAAATTGATCATGCGGGACTTGACTGTATGCGTCCAGGATATCGGTATATTGTGTGGACTTAGTTATTATCTTAAATCGTAGAGCCTCTCTGACTCTACAGCCAAAATCGAGTACATTTGGAAAATTCTTAAAGACGGAAGTGAGCACTCCTGTTTTTCGACCAAGACTGAGCGCTGCGCATGCATGTCAGTTTTTGAATGTTTATTTACTTGTGTTATACATGCCTATGAGTTCTTCCCGAAGATACAGAGCTTTAATCTGCTTCTTAGTCTATCCCGCTGCGGAATGGCAGCGGCAGCAGAAGCGACGGAGGACCGCAGCGGCGGAGCGCTAACAGGTGACGGGGAACCTGAGGAGGCCGAGGACTTCACCTGCTCGGCCTACTGCTCCGAGCTCTCTCGGCGGCAGAACGAGCAGAGGAAGTCGGAGCTTTTCTGCGACGTGAGCCTGGTTTTTAGCTCCGGAGGGGTGTCTGAGGAGGAAAGGGTCCAAACCTTAGCCGCCCACCGCTCGGTGTTATCCGCAGCGTCGCAGTACTTCACGCTGCTGCTGGGCGGTGACTTCTCGGAGTCTCGGTCGGGGCGAGTGGAGCTCAAAGAATGGAGCTCACCAACGGGACCAGACCCAGACACTGTGGAGAGTGTTATACAGTTTATGTACACTGGACAGATCAGGGTGACCACTGCCAATGTGCATGAAGTGTTGGAAGTGGCTGACAGGTAAAACATTTCAAACCATGTTTCAAAAATATTAATATACTTCCTCTTACACGGAAGTGTGGGCATTTGTCCTACAGGTTTTAGCCTCTATTGATACATGAGACACACCTGTCTGTGTCCCCGTCACATCAGCAAGTGTGGCTAGTTTTGAGTTTACACACCTGTGCCACTTGGCAATCCACTGTTTACCAAGTGCATTTGGCAGGTATATGGGCCTAAATGGTGGTGTAAGTTGTTTGGGAAATCAAACAAGGACTTTTGAAAAACATTACATTTTAATGCCATACCTGCCTCAGCGTTCTGGCTTACTAATGTAACACCTGTGTTTTTCCTACTGTGACATGTCAACATTTCTGACTTTTCTATGTATTGTATCATAAGCAGTAGGTTGAAGTGTTTATGTTAAGAAAAATGATAGCTGCCACATGGGCCCCAAAAAGTATGCTGTTGGTAGGTAAGTTTAACAACAAGATACATCCCAGGGTAAAATCACTTGGAGACCTACAATTTGGCTTATTTAAGCATTGTACTGCAAGAAACTAAACAACTAAAAATAGTAAACCACTACAATACATAACATGTTTTCTGGCTGACAGTGCCTTGGTTTATTTTGCTTAACGTTTCTACAGGGTGTATTTCCGAACATGAGTTTTAACTCGATATCTAATGTTTTTTTTACCTAAATCTTTTGTTTATCTTACTGTTTGCAGGGTTTAGTTCCATCTGCTTTTACTGATTAATTAATCTCGACTCCAAACTAATTTGCATACATTACTGCTCCTACAGGTTCCTGTTGGCCCAGCTGAAGAACTTCTGCGGAGAGTTTCTGATGAAGAAGTTGAATTTATCCAACTGTGTAGCAGTGCACAGCCTCGCCCACATGTACACCTTGGACACGCTGGCCTTGGGAGCAGCCAAGACGATTAGAAGACACTTTCACAAAATAATCAGCAACGAGGAATTCTTCACGCTGCCATTTCACCTGGTCCGGGACTGGCTGTCAGACTCAGGGATCACTGTGGACTCTGAACAGGAGTTGTTTGAGGCTATAGTAAAATGGGTGCACCAAAACACAGAGGAGAGAGGGAAGCAATTTGAGGAGCTGTTCAAACTTTTACGGCTGCCTCAGATTTCTCCTACTTACCTGAGCAGGGTGGTGAGGAAGGAGCCCTTAGTGGAAAACAATGCGGCCTGTCAGCAGCTGGTGATGGAGGCCCTCGAGGTCCACGCTGTTCACTTTGAGAACCTCAAGTCAGCTGATTTTGAGCTCTGTGCCTCCTATACGGCAGCAATCCAGCCACGACTCGGCCAGAACATGGATGTAATCATGGTAGTCGGTGGTGTTTCAGAAGGCGGGGACTATTTGAGTGAGTGTGTGGGCTACTTTGTTGCTGAAGACCGTTGGGTAAACCTGCCCCACATTCACAACCATCTCGACGGACACGCTATCGCAGTCAATGACCACCATGTTTATGTGGCAGGCTCCATGGAACCAGGTTTCGCCAAGACGGTGGAGCGCTTCAACCCCAACCTCAACTCCTGGGAGCAGGTCAGCAGCCTGACAACCCGCAAGCACTCCTTTGGCCTCACAGGTGTCAAAGACTTACTCTACAGCATCGGTGGCCATGGCAACTTCAGTCCAGGCTTTAAGGACGTTACTGTCTACGAGCCGGAGCAGGACGAGTGGCACAATCTGGAGCCAGCACCGAAGATACTAAGAGATGTAAAAACAGTGAGCATAGAGGACCGCTACATCTATGTGATGGCAAGGACTCCTGTAGACATGGACAATGAGGACGGACTGAGCACTGTGACCACCTGCTACGATACAGAGAGTCACAAGTGGCAGGAAGTGGACTCCTTGCCGCTTGTTGATAATTACTGTAGTTTTCAAATGGCTGTCGCATCCACCAACTTCTACCACACAGCTTCTTGTTGCTCAAAGAGCTACAAGGTAACACTTCAGGATGCTCAGCAGACAATAAGCAGAGACATCTCTGAGGAAATCCTGGACAGCCTCCCTCCAGAGGTCCTCAGCATGGAGGGTGCTGCTGTTTGCTACCTGGGTGAAGACGTTTTCATCATTGGCGGCTGGAGGAACTGCAACAACATGGACAAGCAGTACCGCAAGGAGGCGTACCGTTACTGTGCTGAGAGGAAGCGCTGGATGCTGCTGCCGCCCTTACCCCAGCCCCGCTGCAGAGCCGCAGCCTGCCACGTCCGCATCCCGTACCATTATCTCCACGGCTGCCAGCACTACCCCATGCCCCAGAACCTGGCTCGCCAGCGGGACCGCATGCAGCAGATGCAGCAGCTCCACCGACGCACCCTCACTCTGCGCAGACAGCTGCAGTCTCAAATCGAATGTTGAGAGATTCTTCTAGTAAGCACTTCATCTGCTGATATATGCCTTGCTGTTA
Organism: Gymnodraco acuticeps; assembly: GCF_902827175.1. NCBI lineage: Eukaryota > Metazoa > Chordata > Actinopteri > Perciformes > Bathydraconidae > Gymnodraco > Gymnodraco acuticeps. The sequence continues at coordinate 162,829 of NW_022990023.1, forward strand.
CCATGTAACCTTTGTCTTATTTTTTGCCTTTATTGAGGTCAAATGTCTGCATGGATTGACCTGGGGCTGGTTAAGATAAAAAAGAAATATATATATATATATATAATTAACCGGATGTGCTCTTAATTTATCCATCTTACATTTTAATGTTGGCCTTGCATTATTAACCTATGCCTTATTCTGCCAGTAAATCAAACTGATTGTTGTCTCATTTCTGAAAATATTGATGTCATTGCCAAAACAACTTAGCCCAGCTGTATGTGCTCTGTGTTAACACCTAATGATGTCAACGTGGTGTGATGAAAAACAGTTGACAGTGATATTTAATTAAAATGTTGTGTTTTGGTCTAAACTTTAAAGTAATGTTTGTCTATGTTTATTGTCATGTTAATTGTTGTTAATTATAGGTGTGTGGATAATTAACTTACTGTAACAACAACCAGATGGGCTTTCCCTATTTGACTCCTCCTGCTACTTTAATGTTTCTTCTACCTCCAGTTTCCACCATGTTTTTTTTTTGCACTCTAGAGCTTCACACATCTAAATAATATTGTGTATACATAGTGTATATGTTACGTGTGCCCTACTTAAAGCGGTCAATCATAATATTTGTAGCAAAACTTAAGTATTCCAACGCAGCACATATTCAGGAATTTATGTTATCCCCTTCTTAACACATAATCTTGCTTAATACATTTTTGCACTAAAGTAAGTGCATTACTTTTTCATATTGTGCAACACTTAGCCATTCCAATGGATATGTTTAAATGTGTATGATTTATTTTTAACAAAATGTGCATTATTTGATTATACAGGTCTATTATTTATTTCCACCTAAATTCTCGTCCCATTCGACTTTTGTTAAGACTCTTACTTATGACTCAAGGTCTTTAAGACACTGGCTTTGTGGACTAATTGGTTTTGTTTCCTTTGTGCTTCTTGCAGAATTGGCACTGTCTTACTTTGTCTTACTGCACTTAGAAATGTGGGTAAAACAATAAACAACAAGGCTTTTTACGTGCATACGGTCTTCGATATTTCCCAATTGTGCCAAAAAAAACACAGCTGCTCATTAATACATTTGAAGTCACTGTTGCTTGCACTTAAGGGACTTTATTGTTAAGTTAATCACTGTAAAGTGTTGCTTTCTGTTTTGCTTTCTATTAATATGATCTAATAAGGCTTTGCTAGGCTAACAGTGTTTCATACTGTGTGTAATGTGAACCGTATAGATTGATCAGTTGTATGTGGAGTTTATCATTTTCTCAAGAATGTATTCTCATAAACCCTGATTTTAGTCAATGGCATTCTCTAACCAAGTTGCAAGTGCATTTTTTTCTGGGATATGGATTTTGTGAAAGTTTCATTCCATTCGTCTGTGCAAGAGAAAGTGTACTGACATTTGCAATCAATTAAAAACCAGTTGTCATCTTTGAGGATGTCTCTCCATATATTTATATTACGCATATAACTTATTGATCAAGTTTGAAACCGTCAATATCTTTCTAACTTTAACAAACGTAACCGTGGGCATGATGTTTGCCAATGGATCCCTTGGATTTTAGAGTTTCATGTGATATCAGGATCTTTCCCAGTTTAGGAAATTAGCTTGTTATAGCATTTGGTGGATGGACATACATTTCAAGAGAACAAAACAATCCCGATGGCTGCTCTATCCTTAATGTGTCCCAATGATTTTTGATGTCTTTATATTTATATGTCTGTATCAGAGGATTCATCCAACAGATTGGCCTTTTTGTGTTGATAAATTATAAAATGATATTGTTGACTGTTACTTTATTCATCAGCAATGCTAAAGTGTGGATTATTTCAGTAAAAACTCGTTTTTATGTTTGAGATGCTGTGCGGGAAGAGGTAGGAACGAAAGTTAGTCGGAACCTTTGTGTGTATTACGTAGAAGCGGGACAATTATATGGATGCCACAATAGAACGTAAACAAATCATTCAAACCGCTAGTCGTCTGTAGATGGTTGCACTATTTTTTTAAAGATTTAAAATGTACTTTTGAATATATAGCTGATGTATTTTAACTGTTCTTAATAGCTGTCCAAACCTCGTCAGCTCTCCGCTTAAAAATGGTAAGTTATTATTGTATAATATTAACGGCCAGCTGTTAGCTAACTCCTGTAAATAATCAGTAAACAAACGGACTGTTCAAGCTTCACTTTATTTGATTTTAATGTCGAAACAACAAAGTGCAATGCAATTTCATTCAAATATAAATGGCCCCTTTGTATAGCGAATACATACTGTGTGAAATCCTACTGAGGACACACATCAATCAGTCTGTGCAGTACTGTCAGGCAGTTTGTTAGCTATAATCTCTTAAAAATAAAAATCCTTCAAAAGAACAGCTCAATTTGAAGTGATTACAAACTCATAGGTCATGTCACAGTTTTACATGTCCAGTTAACCTGACTAAAACAACACATTTACCAGTTGTGTCCAGGAAAAAGAGAGACCTGTACAATAAGCATTACTAAAACGTGTGTTCTCCCTGTCTCCACCTTCAGGTGTACCATATTCCCTGGATCTACACACCTGTGCGGTCTGTCCTGGCAATCTGGCACCAGCTGACCAAGGCCGAGGTGAGGAAACGCATGAAAGACAATTGAAGTTTAATTTTAGGAACGTTACCAAGTTATAATTCTGAGTTATCTGTGTATGTGCCTACACACAATAACAATAATGCCTGATTTTAGAGCCTTGTGTGCACAAAAAAATGTAACCCTGATCTTAAAGTGCAAGCATCTAAAAATGTTTTGTCCCACATCACTCTCCTTATGTTTTGCTCTCTGTGTCGTGATAAACATGTGTTCTAAGACTAAACTGTTCCCTGGTCAGATCCCAGAGTTGGCCAAGTGCTCGGTGCTGATGAGGGATCGCAGCAGAGTGGAGGACACGATCTACGCCATGCAGCGAGCAGGGGCAGGCCGCCTGCAGGTGAGAGAACTCTGCAGCATTTCATCAGAAGAGTTGAATACAGGAAATAACACTCAAACATACTATGATAAACCTGGAAATAAAGAGGTGCATAGCAACACTTTTCAAAAGCAGTTACTAAGCTTGGAAAGTCCACAAAAGTCAGAGGTGGTATATCTAATTACACAGTCTAGACTGTAGACTATTGCATTTCAATTATATTTGTAATGCACCAGCGCCAACGTTTTGGACCTGACATAAAGACTTATGACGCTTATGATCGATGCAATTAGTAGTCAGCATGTGTGTCTATGCTCATAAATGTTGGTAGTAATGACCAGCTTGTGAGCATTTATAGGGAAGTACACATTTGCCAAGTTAAAACTGAGCAAAACTGGACTATATCTGTGCTTGATCATGAATGTGTGTTTGCTGAGTGATAGAGTATTGATCGAAATAGTCTTATTTCCTCAGGTGATCTCAGACTTCGATATGACACTGACCAGATTTGCCCACAACGGAAAGAGAGTTCCTACCACGCACAGTAAGGAACATTTTTCCTGTCATTTTTTTTGCCAGGATGGTGTGTGCTTTTTCTGAAATTGCTACTACTTTTTTTCTTTATTTTCCAGACATCCTGGATCACCGGTTGTTGATAGACGAGGATTGCAGTAAAAAGGTAAATGTACTACCATCATAAGTTCAGAGAGAGTGAACAATTTAAAAGAATAATAGGTCCATTTTCCCCTTGTAACAATGTTTGCATGCTGTAACTTCAGGTGTTGGTTTTTATGCAGTGACATAAATGCACAATGAACTTTTAAAATCAAATTAGTTTCAGAACATGAACTTCTAGATATACGTATGTTCTCTAGTCTGCAATTCTCATTCTCTCAGCAAGTACCAACTGAGGCATCCCTTTCAGGTGGTCTGTATATACTGTATATGTTCATTGTTTCTCTTGGTCCACTGCAGATAAGGGAGCTGTTGAACACCTACTATCCAATAGAGATTGACGCTGGCCGGACTGCTGAAGACAAGCTGCCTCTCATGGTGGAGTGGTAAGAGACATACTGATATAAATAATAACACCTGTCTTCATCATATACTGTTCAAATTCAATTAAAACTTTACAAGGAAAAAATCCCACACTTGTGATTTGTCTCATTGTTTTATGGACCAGTTGAACTCGGACATCATAACATTTTTTTTTAAAAGCTCCACTTCCTGTAAGGACTAAAGAGAAGTGAAACAACCCAAAGCCTGATGGGGGTGTGTGTGCTGCTCTGTGCAGGTGGACTCAAGTCCACGAGCTGCTGATTCAGCAGAGGATCAGGAAGGACCTGCTGGCCCAGGCTGTGAAGGAATCCAGCGCTATGCTCAGGTTAGCACTTTGCCCATATTAATCAATACCCTGATTCCATTGATGGAAAGTAACTAAGTACATTACACTACATTTGTCTGGCAGCTAAAACGCTCACAGGGATAATCCTCTGCTTAAATAGTCATTTAACTTTTGCTACTTTTAAGTACATTTTGCTTTACTTGTAAAAAGCAGTATTTTGAATGTTTTCTTAGATAGTCATTGGATCATGTGTCTCGTCATGTTGCTGAATTGCCTCTGTTACGTCTAACCCCTCGCCGTGTGTGTGTGTGTGTGTGTGTGTGTGTGTGTGTGTGTGTGTGTGTGTGTGTGTGTGTGTGTGTGTGTGTGTGTGTGTGTGTGTGTGGTGTGTGTGTGTGTGTGTGTGTGTGTGTGTGTTGGTGTGTGTGTGTGTGTGTGTGTGTGTGTGTGTGTGTGTGTGTGTGTGTGTGTGTGTGTGTGTGTGTGTGTGGTGTGTGTGTGTGTGTGTGTGTGTGTGTGTGTGTTTAGGGAGGGCTACAAAGTGTTTTTCGACCGTCTGACGGAGCAGCAGGTGCCTCTGCTGATCTTCTCGGCTGGTGTCGGAGACGTCCTGGAGGAAGTGATCCGACAGAACAATGTCTTCTACCCCAACGTCCACATCATCTCCAACTACATGGACTTCGACCAAACTGTGAGTTTTATACTGTATTATTACTCTCTGACATGTTTTATCACATATATATATCCTATGAATTTTCTATATTTTTATTGACATTCTACTATGACCTTTTTATAAAAATAAAAAAATGTACGACATTTTAAGACAACTAATAAGTCATTTCTTTATGATCTACTATAGTATAAACCAAAATATGGAATGTTTTATGGCACACTATACTATGATTTGTTATGAGATTTATTTTTTTTTTTAATACAACACTCATTTTAATGGCATTTGTATTGCATACTATGCTATGACTTTTTTGACATACAATTACTCATACTGTTCTATGATTATTTATCAATGTTTTTTTCTTATTCTGAAATACTACATGTCAATATAATGACTTTTTTTCAATTACACATCTAAATGTTTATATCATTTATTGTCTTTTATTACTAGAAATGGGCCTTGATAGGGAAATACCAATGCAATGATCATTTTCTCTAATTAAGTGATACATTTTAGGGCTTGGAAACAGTAACAGAATAAATGAATACATCAAGCACTATTAAAACCACATCTACGTGTATTTATCATAGTACAATTCCTCTGTGTTGCTGGTAGACATCAATACAAGTACATAATGTACCTTTAATGCAACATATCCATTGATTCTTCTCACCAAACATTGTAGGGGGTCAACATGATTTCACTCCAGCTTTATCCTCCATATGATGAAACAGTAACTGAATGCTGTGTTGTTCATAAGGGGGTCCTGCGAGCGTTCCAAGGCCAACTCATCCACACTTTCAACAAGAGGGAGGGGGCTCTGTCACACGCCTCTGGCCTCCGAGTGCTGCAGGGTCGCCCCAACGTGCTGTTGCTAGGAGACTCTTTGGGAGACCTGACCATGGCTGACGGTGTGTCCGAGCATCAGAACATCCTCACCATCGGCTTCCTCAACGACCAGGTCAGTCTCATAGCGTGTTTCCTTTTAGCAACACATTGAGATCCAGAGTTTGTTTTCTCAGTGTTTGTGTCTTGCAGATGGACGAGAGGAAAGAGTTGTACGTCAAGTCCTTTGACGTCGTGCTGGTGAAGGACGAGACGATGGAAGTTCCCAACGCTATACTCAAATACATTACCTCATCAACAGACAACAAGTTAGACGCATGATCTTCACCTACCTCAATCCAGACCATGAGACTGGTCTGGTCTTTCTTTTACACTCTGTGTTTTGGCTGTTTCTCTAAGCCATAATACAAATGTTTAAAATATTTTTGAGTTAGGTCAGGCATTTGCTACTTCGTTGAGAAGAATCTGTGATGTCTCTTCACACAGTATAACAGGGCTGGGTTTTCCTCCCTGCCGTTTCATTTGTTGGAGAGAATCCTCAGATAAAAACCTTACTACCTACCTACCATGAGCCACCTTAACAGACCTCAGTGCAGGGAGGATTCATATTGTCTTGGTATTTCAAAAACATACCAGCAACCTCTTAAAAATGTCATATCTATTGATTCTCACTCCTTTTGAGCAGAAACAAATAATTATTTTACTTTTTGTTTACAGTCTATTTTAAATGAATCTTGTTTGAGAAAACACATACATTGCATTTTGTAAATGTCTCTTTATCTGCCAAGTGTTCTGTTTCATATTCTAAGTTGACAATAGTGATATCAGTTTTTAGGCTATTGAGTAAGAACACTAGAAACACAAAGCTACAATATTTGATGATGCTGTTGATTAATTATATGAGTGTTTTTTCATTCAACTGATTCCTAGCTACTTGGAATTATAACAATGTGCTGGTTGTCCTTAACTTTAAGTGTAATTAAAGAAAGTATTCAAATGTACCGTCTGGTAAGTGTACTATTTTCAACTTAAAACATACTATGACTTTTTTCTGAAAATACTAGTTGATACTATGGTGTTTTTTTTCTATCATTTTTCAGAAAAGTTCATTACCTGGGATTGTCTGAGAAAATAAACATCATTTTCCATTTTCTTAAAAACCTTTTTTATTCATGTGACTTTCAGGGACAAATAAAAGGTGCTTGTTTGGGTTTCTGAAATACAACTATCAACACTCCACAAAAAAGACTTTTTACACTCGCCTTGTCATAAAAAAAAAACATCCAATGTGATAAGAAAGTAAAAAAACCATGATGATGTATGGAAAAAGTCTCTGACAGCTTGTTTTTAAGGTGGTGGGTTGTTGTTTTTCCTGAGAAAAAGCATTGTGTCTCTTTACAACTCCTCGTGTAACTCCCGTTCTTTGTCCTCTTCTACCTTCAGTTTAAGTTCGTCGGCCGTGATCACTCCGTCTTTATTCCGGTCTTGGTTGCTGAACATGTCTTCAATGACTTGCTCCATGATCATTCCAGGCTTTATCCGACCTTTGCCGTCAGTCACCTGCAGCTTGATGAACTCCCCAAACTAAAATGTGACAACAAAAAGAAAAGAATCACATATCAATAACAGTGCTGTGTGATATAACTAAAATAATTATGTATGCATCAAACCACGTTAAACTGGGGTTCTCCTGGCGTTTTACAGGTCGTTTGGGAAAAGCAGAGGATGCACTGACTTTTTATGGCATAGTATCCAATAACTATGCTATAATATATTAGGATTTTTTCATATTACTTTATCTTTTTATAAAAATGTAATGGCACAATTTAGTTATGACTTTTAATAATGTCATATCATTACTTTTTCTGACTATTTTAAAAGGCATACCATACAAGGATTATTTTGGTATGCCATACTATGACTTTTATTTTATGGCATAGTATACCAAAATATAGACAATGACATTTTAAAGAATATTTTGGAGGCAAACTTTACAATAACTTTTTTATGGCATACTATACTAAGACTTTTTAAGCCCAAGCTTTACTTGGTAACCTATAAGCTCAATGTTAATTTACTGGACACATTGTTCATTCATAATCTTAGGGGCTCTTATCTGCCATGTGAAATAATGTAGCTGGTTGTGTCACTGTAAGAGTTAACGTACCTCCTCCTGTGGGACCTCTTTGTTCTTGTTGATGTCCAGGGCTTCAAACAAATCAGCAGGGCTCTCTTCAATCCACACGAACAGATAACCAGGTGGCACTCCCTTCTCGAAGCTCACCAGTTCAACGTCGAAGAGCAACACAGCACTGCTAGGCACACCGGTGGCTGACAAAGAGAAAAGAAAACAAAAATGTGTTTACCTTTCAGCATTTTAGGAAATGGTGGCTGACAAAGAGAAAAGAAAACAAAAATGTGTTTACCTTTTAGCATTTTAGGAAATCAAATGTATAAAACCATTTAAACTGGACTGATATTGTGAGTCTTACCTCCTTTTTCTCCGTGTCCGAGGTGAGGAGGAACTGTTATCACCCTCTTCTCTCCCACACACATGCCTCTCAAGCCTTCGTCCAGACCGTCGATCACCTTATCTGACCCCAGAACTGCATCCTGAAGGTGCTCGTAGTCGTGTCTGAGGACGTAGATTGGGCAAATGTAAGTGGTAATCTAATATTGTTTAAAAAAAAGAAAGTGGGACGTGTGGGTGACTCACGAGGAAAAGAGAGGCGTGCCGTCCACCAGGGTGCAGTTGTAGTGGTAGCGGACGAGGTCGTTCGCCGCCGTGGTTTCGTTACACGCTGCGGGTTTGTGTGTGATGGCGATGCTCACTGTGTCGTTGGGGTTGTGGAAGTCGATGATGTGAACGTCGAACACAAGCACAGCAGAACGGGGGATGACATCACCTGGAGAGACAACGTTATTATTTAATCTCCTTAGATTGGTGGAAAATGATCCTGAGTTTTTTTTCTTTACATCTGATGTTATACATTTTATGTTTTTAATTTCCTATTGTTATCTTTATCTTGTTTTACCTATACTATCACATGTTTGATTATGCATCTTATTTCCCATTCTGTCTTTGTTTACCATTATTTTAAACTTATTTGTGCAAATAAACACTTTTACAGCAATTCTGTCTTCATATACATTTTGGTTTACAGGTTTGTTTAATAATAAATAAATTCAGTTCAATGTTTGCAGACAACTTACTACAAGCTGCATGGTAGATCTACTCTGACTCACCTGCTCCTTGCTCTCCATACGCCAGATGAGGAGGAATGATGACTCTGCGCCTCTCTCCGATGCAGATCCCCAGCAGGGCCTGGTCCATGCCGGCGATGACGTACCCCATCCCGATGTAGGTGTTGTATGTGCTGTTCCTCTGGTAGCTGTTGGCCACGACAATCATAGATTCATTTTAAAATTACATTTATACCTTGAGAATAGGAATAAACACTTAGGGGTCTCTTGTGTTCAAAACATGTCTTTATTGAGACAGCACCATTATAATGAAGTGATTTAAACAGAGGATAACATGTTCATAGATAAAGTACAAATTGCTGCAATATGACTGGCAACTTTACTGTGACTGTAACGTGAGCTCACCTGGTGTCAAAGGTCCTTCCGTTCAGGAAGGTGCCGTTGTAGTGGTACCGGACGTAATCTCCAACCACAGACTTGCGTGTGCAGGACTCCGGGACCACCGAGGACTCAATGGTGAGGTTATCCTTTGCGTTGTGAATGTCTTCCAACAGGATATCGTACACCAGGGTTGCCTGGGGGGGAATCTCCTTACCTGGAGAGCAGACGGTGAATAATTAGAATTGTTTTTAATGAGGGGATGTTATTATTATTTTTTTAACTACAGGATTTAAAAACTTTGCATAAAGATAAAACAAAATACAAGGGGCAAACATGTTTGTTTCGAACCAAATCCATTTCCTTGTTCCTTCCATATTTATTTAAGTGTCCGTCCTTGTACATGTAAACGGGGACCGCACCTAAAAATATTGCTCCATAGCACTACTAGTGGTAAAAAAGTGTTTTAAGTGCAAAGATGAAAAAAGCTTGTATTAATGTATATACGCATTTATTGATGAGATGTGATTTGGGGGATATGTCTGGTACTTCCTTGTAACATTATTTTATTTTTCTAACCTCTAATTTCTTTGTGTTTGAACAATCACGGTTTGGTTGCAAAGCAGTGACACCAGATAAACTATGACCTCTCATTAGACTTTTTATTGATTCATAATTTGTGCTCACCTGATCCCTTTTCTCCGTAGGCTTTGAAGGGTGGGATGATAATATTTCTGATCTCTCCCACACACATACCCAGCAGGCCTTCCTCCAAGCCATTTACCAGCCAGCCCTCACCGACCAAAGTGTTGTGTGTCTGATGCCTGTTGTAGCTACGTAGGGCTCATACAAGAGCAAAGTCAAACACAACATACCTGCATGGCACAGTACAAACACAGAAAGAGCTGTTATTCAGACAAGGCATTCCTTCAGATGAAAAAGAGATTTAGTGTCAAACAAGAATCTTTTCATTGAGAGTGGTTTATTTACTATTTTTCAGGCTACAGTTGTTAAGCTATCTGTATATTGTATGATGAATAGGTCAGCATTTTGGACACCAACAGTAATCAAAGCCATAATTTACCTGGAGTCAAAGACTGTGCCGTCGAGCAGAGTGCCGTTGAAATGGTAACGCACAAAGTCAGTGCTCATCACAGAGCGTTTGCAGTCTTTGGGGGTGCTGATGGTTTTGGTGACCACCAGGTCGGCTTTGTTCCACAGATCCAACAGATGGAGCTCAAACATCAGGGTGGCATCTGGAGGAACCACGTCGCCTGTAAACATGGTTGATAAAGGTTAGACAGCAATGACATAAATAACTTTAGATATACTCATTTAAATTCACTTTTGTGAAGTAACACCTTAAATCAGGGTGTTTGTGTAATGGTAAGATAACAAAATTAAAAATGTGATGGTTGCAGTACCTGAATTTATTCAAGCCTAATGGTATTTGATTAAAAATAACTTAATGTCAAACATCTTCATATTGAATTCTGATAAACTGTATCAATACAGTGCATTCATTGCAGCAGCATGTTTTAAGGTTTGTTGGTTTATTGAATTTTAATGATTGCTTGACTTTTACTCTGGCACCACCACAGTGTTAATAGTATCACTTATATGTGAAATATCTCAACATCTGCTGGATGGAATGGCCTCATTTAAATAGAGGCAATCATGTTCCCCAGAGGATTGAGCATATACTTTGGTGCCCCTTCATTTTCCCTCTAGCTCCACCTTAGGTTTTCTGATCAATTCTCGTCTAACTCCATCATTGTGCCAACATTTCACAGATAAGAAAGCATAAGCATGCTAACATGATAAACTAAGAGAGGTACATATGGGAAACATCATACCTGTGAAGCATTAGCATATATGCATATTCATTGTTAGCATGCTAATGTTAGCATCTAGATCAAAGCACCATTGTGCCACAAGTACAGCCTCCCAGAGCAGCTAACAGACCCTGCAATAAACACTGAGCCTATGGGCCCCCATTTAGACACAGAAAACAGTATTTATATGCTGCTGCTACTACCATTACTCAATTTTCAAATATATAAACTAATTTGGACAACTTGATGAGACACAAAAATAGTTTAAGGTTATGCATTACATTAAATAAAATATAAAAATGTCTACAAATTTAATTGTAACACAGGGCCCCTCTCTATGACAAGATACACAACATACTTTAGTATTACAAAACCCATTTTTTGATTGAACAAATAAATACCAACATAAAAAATTGCCACATAGACAAGTTGGAGCCTGGGCAAAACGGAAATTTCATTTAACTCCTAAAAAAATAATGTCCTGTATATGCCAAGAACTAGAACACACCATGACTAACATTCAGTCTTTAAAGGCAGCTGCGCACCTCCAACAAGGTACCGTTTGCGCAGACCAGATTGAAAGTGACATTTACCTGCTCCGGCGCTTCCATAGGCCAGGTGGGGCGGGACGGTGATCGTTCTGCGCTCATTCACACACATGCCCTGCAGACCTTTGTCTATCCCAGCGATGAGCCGGCCCTCTCCCAGCAGGCCAACCTTTGCGTCTCCCTTCTCATGACTGTGGATGATCCGAAATAAAAAAATCAGAAGTGGGTCAATAGGATGTTCACTTTTTGAGAAAATTAATATTATGTGCAAAACATACGCATTATGTCTATTTATAGACTAATGCAAACCTTTTTGAACATTTAAATCTCAGTTGATGCATTTTTGTTTTTTAAATGGCCAAATTGCATCGGGCCTCTGCAGCAAAAATAACTAACTTTTTAAAGTAATACAAATGAACGCATTCACAATTTAAAAAAAATGCGTATGAACTTACCTTGAGTCAAACGTTTTTCCGTCGAGAAATGTGGCGTTATAGTGATAGCGAACATAATCGCCCTCCTTCGCTTCCCGTGCACAGATTGCGGGGATGAATTTTCTGTCCACGACTACATCTAACACGGGACTGGGATTACACTCCACAGATGACCACGTAGTAAGGAGGAAAAACGCAACGCAGCAGGCAAACATCGTTACAGAATCAGAGCAAATAAGTTAAACGAATCCAAAATATAAATTAGCCACTAAATGGAGGAATTTAAAGCCTGGAGCCGTGTGCACTCTTTACGCACAGGGCCGTGGTTGCAGATGTGGCGCAGGCAGCGGATCTAAATGCTGTAAACGTGGACAATCTCCAGGTTCCAGTGAAGAGTTTTCATAGCCAGGGGGAAGGAATGTCGGAGTTGGAAAAGGGGGGAGCGCCTCTGTCAAGTTACCCACAATAATGTAAGACCACTACTTCCTTTAACAAAATAAAACAAAATCACAACAGATGCTAATAAACAGAAATAGTCAAAACATTGATTGTAGTCTGAATTCAAATCTTTATTAATACACAATGTGTCTTTAAGGGTGTGTTATATTTTAAATGTGGTCCACTTCTGAGATCGATTGATATGTCCAGATTTTACGTTTTTTATTCAATTGTGTCTGTTTCCGCTTTTATTTTGAAAGGATGGCCTCCCGTTTATTTGCTTAGCTTGTTTCTTCAGCACCGTTTCAGAAATCACAGAGATCCGCCTCTGTGGCTCAGTCAGACCATCAGCCGTAAAGAGGTCTGAAAGCCCCCAAAGTTTCAGCTTTTCCACTAATGCCGTGAAGTTTCAAAATGTGATTAATGTAGAGATGACACGTCCCAAGTTGATGCAACAGGTCCAGTCTCTTTAAACATGCCGAGTCGGGCCTACGATAGAAATCATTCCGGGTCAAGCATCAATAAAAAGTCTCCATAAGACTTAAAAGAGAACTCAAATAGCCTAGATATAATGAGCATGGAACGTTTTAAGCATAATCCACAACATTATAAGAACACAAATCCGCAAACCTAATAGAAGACACTGTATTCATTTCTATAGGATTTACGTTTATACATTTGATCTTATGCTGATGTATTACTCATATGTTAAGTAAACTTGCATTAGGGAGCAATCAACAACTGCAGATCAAACAGGACAACAATGCGCACTCGCAGTCACTTTTACGCAAGCATTTTCTTGTGCCAAATAAAGAAGCAGAGCAGTGTGTGTGACAGCTGAAGGCCTGCATGAGAAACCCGAGACAGAAACTCTGAAAGACCCAATCCCGGAATTCCCACAGAGCCCTAAGCACTTCAGCAGACCACCACTCAGGCACAGGAAAACAAGAAGAACAGAGAAAGGACGCGGAATAATATGTGGGATATTATCTTATCATGGTGGCATTTTGCGCAAAAGGAGGCGCGCTATTGACGTTGCTCTGTTTGACCTTAGCTTTAGGGACAGACGCGCAATACGAAAACTACAATTTCAAAATGTTCCCCAAGGAGGAGCTCATGCCCCTCACCGCTGCGTATGGATTGGCTTTGGATCATTACGCAGCAGAAACGTGGACGGAGTCGATCAAATACTTGGAATTGAGTTTGCGTTTGCACCGGCTCCTCAGAGACAGTGTGAGGTACTGCGTGCTGCACTGTAATAACAGCAAATATGAAGAACCGTCCTTCACAGGAAACAGGGACCTCAGCGTCAACTGGCACGTGATAATGAGAGCGTCTTGTCAGAAGAAGTGCAGAGCGCATTTCCCCGCGCTGCAGCTGCCTCCTCCAGGCAGAAACTTTCTGGAGGAGTTCAACAGGAGATCTCCCTACAGATACCTGCACTTTGCATACTCGAGGGTGAGATACACCGTACACGTGTAACAGCACACCTTGAATCCACATACTACAGTCATATGTATGTCATTACCTTATTAGGAACACCATCTTAGTATGAACAAATCAATACATTGAATAGCCTTTACAGAAGAAATAAAAACATGGTCATTGGATGCCAGGTGTCTTTGAGATGGATTACATGGGTCACATGGAACACGAGCAAAAATAAAGTTGTATGAAATTCAATAAATTGGAAATCATAGATACAATTGGTATTGCAGTTATACAAAATTACCATCAATGACAAATGTGAATACAAATAAAAACGAAATTGTGTCTTAGACAAAATACCCAACATAAAAATGGGAACTACAAACCTTGGTTCCAATATACTTAAACTAACACAAGCAAAATTCCGCAAGTTAACCCTCTGTAAATGATAAATGAGTGTGGTCAAATATTTCTTCCAGCTGAATGACTTGCAGAGGGCCGTCCCATGTGCCTACACCTACCTCCAGAAGAACCCTGAGGACCAGGAGGTGCAGCAGCTGATGGAGGAGCACAAGAGCCAGTACGACCTGAAGGGCTACCTCTTCGACCACGAGCAACAACCCTATGAGGTGAGGGCCACCTAGACTCTGTCCTTCATACAAATATTTTCTGCATGGAAAAGTTGCACAATATTTGCTGAATAGTCACATTAAGAACAACATCCCACTCCTTCAAAGATTACAGCTTTCTCTAACTTTGACAATATTAATAATGTCCTTTCTAGGCCTCCTTTCTGAGAGGAGTGAAACTCATAAATTCAGGTGACTACAGCGGCGGTGTTAAAGACATGGAGGAAGCTCTGAGGTTCTACCTCCTGGAGTTTGAGCTCTGTCAGGCAGACTGTGAAGGGATCAGTCAACTTTCACCAGACAGGGACTTCTATGCAGTCATAGCAGGTTAGTATGCTGTTAAACAAATGAAGAGATAACATCACTGAACAGCCAAGAAAAGCAAAACTGGACTCAACTGGCTGTTGTCGATTAATTTGTAGTTAATATTTTACGTAAAAAATACATATACATTAATACGTTTTAAGGTTCTTATATCCAAATAAAATATAACAAATTGTAAAAGATTAATGTCATGTTTTGTATGTCTATTAGTTGCTTTTTCTTCGTTCCTCTCCCTATTTCGCATTTATTCATTTTTTATTCTAACATTTAGAAAGTTTTTTGCTAACCGTTGTATGATAATCGCACAGAAGTTTTAAAAAGGGACCTATTTTTTGCAGAAAAAGTACTTTCACTTTTGATTTTAAGCATATTATGTTTGTACTTTTACTTAAGTATGATTTTAAATGGACTTTTATCTGCAATAGAGTACTTTGAACACTGTATTGGTGCTTTCAATTAAGTAAAGGACCTAAATGCTCTTGTCTTTGGTTTTACTTAATAATCTCTGCTCTTCCTCTCCACAGATGAATATGTTGATGTATTATGCTGTAAGCTGAAGTGCGAAGAGAACCTGATGCCTAATGTCGGAGGTTATTTTGTGGAGAAATTTGTGGCCACTATGTACCACTACCTCCAGTATGCCTATTATAAATGTAAGTTTACAACAGAAACTCTCCATCAGCTCTCCATCACTGCTCTTGAATAACATCAACACTCATCTGAGTATCTCCCGTTTCTCTCCGCTCAGTGAACGATGGCCGCAGTGCGCTGCCCTGCGCGTACAGCTACTTCCTGTTTGAGCCTGAGGACCAGGTGATGAAGCAGAACCTGCAGTACTATGGCGCCTACAGTGAGCAATGGGGCCTGCAAGACAAACACTTCACACCCAGGATGGTGAGAGCAAATATCAGATCTGTCTCCTCAGCTTTCCAAAACAACAGCTCCTAATTTGTTATTATTTCAAGATATTCAGTGTTATGAGAAGAACACATCTTACAAAATGTAAACTCGAAACAACCCCTGAGGAACCAAAGACTAAAGTGTGTCCTCATCTGCAAGTTGTCACATTATATCATAAAGCAAGAAATGGTCAGAGATACAAACTTATCCTGTCACATAAAAAAAAGGGTAGTTAAACCTTTTCTTACTGAAGGCCACTATTCACTTTGGTTCCCAGCTGCTTTGAAGCAGAACTGGGTAAAGGACAGGAGCTGAGTGTGTTATTCTCATGCTCTTGTTGTTTGTCTGTTTGAACAGGAGGCTCTGAAACTCTTCAACCACACTGTCACCCAGAAGCAGATGCTGACCTCTGCACAGAAGTACCAAGAGATGGATGATCAGGTGAGATAAAAGGGAAAATACAGTTAAAAAAAAAAAAAATCACTTGAGATTTCACAATAATTAGGAGGAACAAACTTGGAGTCTACTGACTTTAGATAGCGCTTTGTGACATGAAACAAAAGGCCTGTTTGCGAATATTGTAATAAAAAAAACTGATTTTTGTTTTCCCCTCAGGATTTTCTTGGAGCAGAGGAAGCAGCACTTTTGGCCTCAGAGTCTCCGGATGCAGAGTTTGAAGGAATGGGAGACTACGAGGAGTGTTTCACCGCTGACTGGAGGCAGCCCAAAGGCAAAGGAGACGCTGGAGAGAGCTGAGAGTTAGGAATTCACCTGGAACAGTATTCCTAAAACATGTCAGAGATCACCAGAAGAAAAGGACCAGTTTTCAGCATTTCAGTTTCGTGTCAACATCTGTTCTCAGAGTTAGTTTGAATTATTCTCTTTTGTATCTATTTATCTGTTTTTTTAAGAAATACAATAAAGTCAATATGAACTGTTCATACCAAACTAGTCTGATAAGGTGTTCAGCAAAGAGTTTGATCAGCTTGATTACAATACTGTATATTAAGGGAATTACCGTAATATACTGCATGCATGCCTGTATTTACTTTTAAATGGCGCCTTGCAAGGATTGAATACCCAGCAAAGTTGAAAACATTATTAAGTTTAGAACATGTTTATGGTGATTCAAGGCATGCAACACCTGTGAACTGTGTGAGGCACGGATACAGAAACATGCTTCCAGTCCTAAACATCCCTGACAAATACTTAAAAATATTTACAAATACAACCTGCTAACTGAGTAGGAAGAAGAACAAGAAAGTTAACTCTTCACCACCACAGTAAAACCGCTGCTATACATCGAAGAGTATTTATTAAAAGAAAAATGTACTATATTCTTGAAGCTGCATCTTGAAACAGACATGCGTCCAATGTAACAGTCATTGTTTGTAAGATATCTTTTAATATGCATTTCAATATACAATAATATAAGTATTTACATTATAAGCTAATACCTCCCTGGGACTGAACGACGTTGACTGTGAATATAGCGCCAATATCCTTAGATGAGTCCACCTTTGATGTGTGATGGCGGTAAACACAGTGTGACCTGTAAAAGTCTGTCCTTGAGTATTTGATTTTATACAGCATTTACACGGAGTTAAAGTCAAATCAAAGTGTTGACATTTTAAAATTCAGAGACAATTTGCATTTTCAATCTCTTTAACCAGTCAAAATAAGGTAAGCATATTTTTTCAAAAACGAATTTCTCTGACTGACTGCACTCTTGATTCATATAGGAATGTAATTAAGCTTTTTTTAATTGTCTCTAATTTCAGAGGCAACGTCAACATATTCCTTTAATGCTACTGTACTGGCAGTGTAACTCAGATCATCTCTTGTGGCGGCTGTGCGAATGCGCAGTTCCTCGTTGTTACCAAGTAAAGTAAAGCTTCTTTCTAACAACAACCAGAGGAGGACATCTTGTGAACCTGATATAGACTCTCCAGAGAGGATTAACAGAGTGATTCTCATAAAAGCTGCTGACTCTTTCTCCTAAAGGGAGAACATGCTTCTGACATGTTATTTGAAATATATATGTATTGCTTATCTAATGGATCTATTTAACTATCTGACACCCTTTAAAGATAAAGCATATTTTGATTTCTTCTTTACTATAACCTCAGCTAGAATGCACATCCTTATAATGTATGTACACACGTTGAATCGAGGGACATCCTGTGTTAAATCAGAGCTTGGAAGTCTGATCCAGGTCATAAATGACAATCTCTCAGAGGCAATAAGAAACCTTCGTGATCATGCATTCACCAGTTTTGGAAATCTATAGTTCAGACTACTTTAAACTGCAAAATTCAGATCCTCTCTCACTGACAGAATCTTCAAAATGAGCAGATTGACGCTGAGCGGCGGGAAGAGTCTTCTCTCTCCAAGCTTGTGCTTCATTCAGAGTGGCAGTGAGTCACTGCTGTCTCAAAGAGTCCACACTATGATACACTATGTACATCAGCACCAGCATACTTCTATGCATTTTGGTTGTGTAGAGATCACATATCATACAGCAGGATAAAACATTTGGTGTGTACCGAAATCTAATTAAATGTCATTGGCGCAGAGACACAACTAGCTTCCAAGCAGGCCTGAACTACATTCATACATTAATGCATATTATGTAGAAGCATTGATTTAGTATGGACTACTGTTTGATAATGAAAGGCAGCACAAGGAGCAAGTATGACTAAGGAATGGCCTAGCCCTCATCTGGTCTGATAAAATGTATTTTTTATCTTAGCGTCAATGTTCTACGTTTCCTCATGAGGTTAAATATGTATTAAAAAGGGAAAGCTTCCCAAAAAAAGTCCCGACTAGGAATTGCTGTCGGTAAATGTGGCAGAAAATCAGCTGTAACCAGAGGAAGGAGGAGTTTAAGATGTTGAGTATACACACTTCAGTTAAGTGTGTCCTGGATAGAAAGACAAAAAACTAATGAAATGGCTGGAGATACGGACCATGTTTGGGACTAGATATTTACTGACAGTCTTTCAGATCCAGTGGGAACGTGTCCTCAGGGCTCGGTTAAAAATATTAATAATGAGACTTTTCAGGAAGCCAACAGAGACAGGGGTAATGAAATCAGAAAAGGAAACAGGAGAGGTCTGAAGGATCGTAAGTGGAAGACATCTTTGTTTTGTCTCCTCGTGCCGGACTGGACACAGTGTAAGGAAGACAGGACAGCAGAGAGACACGGCTCATGCATTTCTGGAAAGAGAAGAGGAAGAAGAGGAAGAAGAAAAGAGGGGAAGAGAAGGAAGAACAGTGAGGAATCGGATAGTACACACAGGGCAGCTTAGATTTCTTTAAACATAGCAGAAATCTCATTAGAGCTACAACCAATGATTATTTTCATTATAAATTAGTGTCCGGCTTGTTCTTTTCATTTAGTTGTTTTGTATACAACACATCAGAAACTATTTTAAAATACCCCTCAGGATTTGTTAAGCCCAAGGTGACATCTTGTTTTATCCAAAAACAAGTCAAATGTATGAAATATTTAGCAAAAAAAAGACATTAAATCAGTTAATCAGACTAATAGAATTGACACATTTTTCTGTTGATAGAAGAATCGAGAAAATAAACTAAACCATGTAATCATTAAAAATAACCAAAAACTTAAAAGAGGCATTCACCTTTTATTATTGAAATAACTATGAAATCAACATTACAAAGTCACCACTAGTAAGGGGACACTCAGAGAAAAATAATAATCAAGCAAACTGGTATTACAGATTATAAGTAATAGATGATTTTGGATTATGATTAAGTTGCATAAATTGTTGTGTATTTTGAAATCTATGGGAGAATAATGCAAACCCAAGGCTATATAAATGGCGTTGGTTCATGCTGCATACTTCCCTATACAAATAAGTATTAGATTCAAAGTTGAAGATAAAAATAAAGCCATTGAAGCAGGTGACAGGTGTGTGTGTGTGTGTGTGTGTGTGTGTGTGTGTGTGTGTGTGTGTGTGTGTGTGTGTGTGTGTGTGTGTGTGTGTGTGTGTGTGTGTGTGTGTGTGTGTGTGTGTGTGTGTGTGTGTGTGTGTGTGTGTGTGTGTGTGTGTGTGTGTGTGTGTGTGTGTGTGTGTGTGTGTGTGTGTGTGTGTGTGTGTGTGTGTGTGTGTGTGTGTGTGTGTGCCTATACATCTTTGAAGGTGCTCAGCAGATCAATAAGGAGAGGATTCTTATAAAAACAGACAGCATTATGTCGACATAATGAACAGTGAGTAAATGTTTTCAGAATCAGGACGGTTAAGCGGCATCGTACCTTCCTCTTCGGTTGTTTCTGGATCCGCAGAGTGGCAGGAACAAGATGGGAGGAGCAGACAAAGAAAAGACAAGTGAAGTAGATAAAGACAGATATTCAACTGTACATGTGCGCGAGCAGCAGAGAAAAATATGTAAAAAAACATGCAATGAACCCAAGGCTTTAAATGCAAAGCATCAAAAGAGACATATTTGTTGTTATCCCGAAAGTCTACAAGCAAATTGCAACCGTACAATCTGTCTTGCGATGCTTCAATGTTACTCATGAGATGAATGCAAATGATGACAGTCGCATTTTAGTCTCTTTACATTCTGCAGGCATGCCACAGCAAAGCTATCATGAGGCAAGGCAGCATGTCGAGTGTGAATAAACAAAATCCAGAAAGAAGATCCAGTCGTGCGGAGAGGAACATGGAAAGAGCTTATAGAGCTATTTGTTTGGGGGGTTTGTAAGAATCTGCATAGTTCATTCAACTGATTTCACATTGCACTCCTACAGCACAGTCAGAATCGCAAAGGAGAGATTTTTCTTCATTATTCCGCGCATTCTTCCTCCAAAAACAGTCAAACCTGTCAGAATCTGGTGCCTACATTTCCCACAATTCAACTCTACCAACCACCCTTTGGTTAGAGATTCAAGTATACAAGAAGCATCTATGTCGCCTTAAGATGCTACCCTGAAACAGAGATGAGGATTAACCTCTTGTACTTTTAGAAAATTAACAAAAAAAATCACACATTAATCAAAGTGGTCGATTATGCCATGTCAGGATGAGAATGTCGTTAAAGAGTTTACTAGCCAGAGAGAAAAAGGAAGGTTTCGAAGTACGATAATTCAGAATTGGTCCACCAGCATTAACAATAATCCCACATGGTCTCTGGTTGTGAGGATGGATCAGACAACAAGCAGAGGAGCATTCAGCAGTGTGTGTTAGCTGACAGAGAAACACAGCAGGCACACACAGATAGAGGCATGCCAGAACTCTTACTTAAATCCCCAGCCAGTCCCCCCCAGGACTATCGCTGCCACCAGAATCGCACCTGCGACCGAACCTATTATGATATTGGTGCCACTGGGACCTGTGGGGGTGAAGGGGTCAACGTGTGAGGGGGAAAATAGGAAAACAAATAATAATGTGAGAGTGCTCAATACCATAAAATAGACAGACATATCCTTTAGTCTTTTATTACTAATTAGTAATAGATCAGTGCTGTAATTATTTATTTATTTATTATTATTATTAACAAAAACTACGTATAGTATTCTGTATGAATTAGTGAATGGGTGCCTAGTGGACTTTGGGTACATGCAAAAGTGAGACAAGATATTGAAGTATGTACACCAATAAACAAAACAAAATATTTATCTTTTATTACAGGCTTTTATTTTAATTTTAAAGCAATATATAAATAAATCTATGACTATCGTTTCGGTAAAATTCAATTTGATTGTTCTTAGATTGTTTAGTTGATAATGACATGTAACAAATGTGTTTACTTTATTTATTATTATATATTTTAATAGTCTAAGTTACAAAAAATAAAATGACTTTTAGTTGTTTCGGGACGCAGGTCGCAGTTTTTAAGACCATCCTTTGATGACAGCTTTTGCTTTATTTTCTGGATTAATGAGGAGAGAAATTGATTTTGTTTTGTAATCATTTTCTTTTTTTCCACTGGGGTGAGGAGCCACAGTATCTGCACTGGTAAAAGGACATTACAGGTAAACTGCTCGGTGTAGTTACATGTACCTTTGTACACGGGGCCCTCAGGCGGGGTGGGGATGGGAATCGGGTCGAACACGCTGCAGTCCTTCCCGGTGTGGTCGGCATCACAGATACACCTCACCTCGTTGCTGCAAGTCTGCAAACAGGGAGGAGAAATGCAGGCATTTAAAAGCTTATCTTGTTTACTAAACACAAGAAGTAGTTCCCACCAGCAGAACTCCAGACTCACCCCGTGGTGGGAGCAGATGTGTGACACAGAGGAGCCGGCGCAGGTGCTGAGGTTGAAGGTGGTGACGGGGAGGCAGCGGCGCTCCAAACACATCATGTTGGGCCCGCATGGCGTCCCGTCCTCCACGTAACCCATATCCAGGCCGTCATCCAGCACCGCATGGCCGCCCCTGAAAGTCAGAGGGTCACAATCATCAGTCTTTGGTTTTTGACTAAAATAACTATTTATATCAAAGGTGTTCCAGGATGAATCATTCTTCCGACATCAGTGCTTTCTTTATGTGTTGTTTTTTGTTCCAAACCTTGATTTGGATGATTTGTTTTACACATTTTTAAGTGTCTGTCACTCTTTTTGTTACTACCAAAACAAAAAGTTCAAGGTCCAGCACATCATCATCATCATCATCATCATCATCATCATCATCTTTCCTGCATGTAGTGAATCCAGATTAAAATAAAGTCAGTTAAAATAAAACAGAACTTTAATAATCCAAAAGTATTTTATGCCAAAACAAGAGTAAACAATGTATAAAATATTTAAGAAATAAAAATCACAATAAATGTAATAAAAGACTTAGGTGAACTAAAAGTTATATTGCTCAGATTGAAGACATTTGAAGAACATTTAGATTAAGCGGCCAACTATCATAAGTCTTTTGTTTTTGACTAAAAGTACTATTTGTATCAAAGGTGTTGAATGATCAATCCTTCTTCCGACATCAGTGCTTTCTTTATGTGTTATTCTTTGTTACCATCCTCCTCATTTGGATGATTTGTTTTACACATTTTTAAGTGTCTGTCACTCTCTTTGTTACTACCAAAAAGAAAAGTGCAAGGTCCACAACAAAATAATCATCATCTTTCCTGCACATAGTGCATCCAGATTAAGATAAGGTCAATTAACTAATGGTGTTCCTCAAGGCTCTGTTTTAGGTCCACTTTTATTCTCCATATATATCAACAGTTTAGGTGAAAATGTGGATGAAGCTACTTTACATTTTTATGCGGATGATACCGTGATGTACTGTGCAGGTCCCTCCATTCAGGAGGCTGGTGTTAAATTACAGGATGTTTTTAACATTATTCAGACTCAGCACGCTGAGCTTAAGCTTCTTTTAAATGTTGATAAAACCAAGGTAATGCTCTTTTCTAAAGCTAAAAAGACACCAGAGCCTGTTTTAGATATTGTAACTACGCAAGGAATAAAACTTGAAGTGGTTACCTGTTACAAATACCTTGGTATCTGGTTGGTGATTGTCTCACTTTTAAACTTCATGTTAATAACCTGCTTAAAAAGCTGAGGGTTAGACTAGGTTTCTTTTTCAGAAACAAGTCCCGTTTCTCATTTGAAGCCAGGAAAAGGCTCTGTGACCTTTTTACCTGTGCTGGACTATGGTGATTTGTTGTATATGAATGCACCTGCCTATTGCCTGGACAAGTTAGATGCCGCCTATCACAGCGCACTAAGATTTGTCACAAATTGTAAAGCACTTACACATCACTGTACCCTGTATGCCAAGGCAGGTTTGCCATCACTTACTGTAAAGAGGCTCAGTCATTGGTACACGTTTATTTATAAAGCTTTGTTGGGCAAACTCCCGTATTATATCTGCTCTCTGATAACACAGAGAGTTGCAAGCAGCTATTGTCTGAGATCGCATGATGTAGTATTGTTAGATGTGCCAAGAGCAAGGACTGTCTTAGGTAAGACAGCTTTTATGTGCGCAGCTCCACTTGCTTGGAACAATCTTCAGCAAGAATTGAAACTGAGCAATCTCATTCCTCTGCATGTTTTTAAAGCTAGGCTAAATGAAATGCTTGTTGATACTATGGGCACTTGTAAATGTCTATAACTATGTAAATGTATCCTGTAAATATAATGTATGATGTCCTTTATTGTTTTATGTTTCATGTGGAACCTATATGCTGCAGGTCTCCCTTGAAAAAGAGATCTATGATCTCAATGGGACCAATCTGATTAAATAAAGGTTTGAAATGAAAAATGAAATGAATTAAAATAAGACGGAACTTTGATAATCCAAAACAAGAGTAAAACATGTAAAATAAATAATACAACAGTGCATAATAGAATCACAATAAAAGTAACATTTAATAAAAGACTGAACTAAATCTCATGTTGCTAAAATTGAAGACATTTGAAGAAAACATGTAAATTAAGCGGCCGACTGTATTTGTTAATCCTCCAACTGTTCACCAACCGAGCTGCCAGAGAGAAGCTGCCTCACCTGCAGTCCATGTATCTGTTCTGGTGGTGGATGGTCAGACTGGTGAGCCTCCCCTGCAGCTCACCAAACCTCGGCCTGTCCGTCAGGTTGGTGCACAGCAGCAGACCACACAGGACGTCTCTGATGGAGGCAAAGAAGAAGGTCAATGATTTAAAACTGACTAAAGGCTCCACATTTAAAGACTGAAGCAATTCTATAAAACCAAAAACAGGCATCCTCAATCCAACCATGTTGTTTCTTGCAATTCTGTGTGTTTGCCAAAATAAAGTGCATTTTATGAAGCCATGCTGTTCACTCACTGCTTGTTGCACTGAACCCATCCCTGACCGCTGGAGTCCGGCCCACAGTTTCCTTTCTCTGTGCCCTCAGAGTTCAGCTTCTCATAGCAGAACCTGTCCGCTGAGTCTGAACAGAGAGAACAGAAGAGTCTTTCACTTTTATCAGAACATCCCATAGCCTTGCTGTAATTGTTACTAAGCATTTCTCAGAACAAATAATAGATTCAAACATGTGAGCCTGCTTAAACTGTCAGAGGGCCATGCAACCTGGAGAATGTAAGCTTAATATCCAATGCAAACTTACTGTAGCCCCACAGATTCCTGCACTGTCCATCTCTGGTCTTACAGCGACCTCCATAACAACGGCCCTGGAGAGGACAGACAAAAAGAGAAACATTGTTTTAATAACCTTTGTGCCTTGTTGTAAAAGTTGCATTTATTTCCTTAAAGGAAAAAACATACATTAATCTATTAATATAATTTAACCAAAGATCAATCTTAGTCATAACCATCCAATATTTACAGATTTTAGAGGGTTACAATCCCTTGTCAGTCGGTGTACACAGTGTCACTTTGGTTTATTTATTTTACAAAAACCGTTATTAACAGTTATTATGATGTATTGCACCAGACACTTTGTAGAGTAGACATGCCCCTAGTGGGAAATGGAAAAATGGCAGGCTCTAGATTGTTAAAAACATCATGATTTACTATAATTCTATAATGTTTGACGGATCAAAATATATGTTTTAATGTTTTTTTACACAGTATATTATTGAACTGAGATTGAACTGAAAAAACTCCCATGCCTAAATGTATGCCATACAGTGAAGTCAAATGTTAAAAGCACCAAAATGTGCTTAGTGAGGACAAAGTTTAAATAAAAAAAGCAAACATAAAACAATAGCTTGATTTCACCTGTCCAGCATCACACGTGTAGCCATCTAGTTTGTGGACGTTATGAGGACACTGCAAGAGATGACATTATATTACATTACATTCTATAAGCATCTTATTTATTATTATTTTCAAACATACATGTTTCAAAAGATTATTAAAGCATCTTTATAAATGTATAATGAGACATTTACCTGGCTGGTGTCTCCCATGCAGGTCTCAGGGATGTCACAGTCGTTTACAGCATCACGGCACGTCACCCCTCTCAGCTCGTACTGTCCCAAACAACCATAGAAGAAGACGAATGGAAAAGACGAATGAAATATAAATAATTAGTCAGAGCCTTAAGAAACAGCAACAAACTATGAAGATGATGTGATGTATTAAAGCAGCTCACCCTGCAGTCCCTGCAGCAGAGCCCATTACTGCACATGGCATTGTGGGTAAGCGTGCACTTCTTACAGCAGTTGGCGCCACTCCGTGCACACTCCTATGGTTCAGAGAGGGTTGATAGTACATCTTTAGATCGATTGTGTCTTTGTGTGTAACAAGCAATGAGATATGAGTAAAGTGAAATGTGCTCACCACTAGTGATCCACAGTCACACTCCTCTCCCATCTCCACATATCCATTCCCACACTCTGGTGGGTCAAACAACTACAGGGGGGGAAATATATGTAAAGTCAATTCCACTGATACATATCTTTCAAACAGACAACAAAAATACATTTCAAACTATTTCATCTTTATTTATTCACAGACAAAATCTGTTGTTGTGTGTACTGATGTACTGAAAAGCTTTTAGTGATGTGGTCTTTAGACTTGCTTTGATTGTTTATCATGTGATATAAAGAAAGTGAATGTGATTAAACTCCCCAGGCAGTGATGGCTGATCACCTCTCACCTTGTTGGGCTTGTTGAAGAGACAGCTGCCTCCTCCCTGCTGGAGGAAACGCAGGTACTCGTCGATACTGCAGCGAGAGAACTTCCTGGGCAGGTAGTAGCTTTTTGATACAATTCAAACAAAGACAAATAAATCAATATTGTTAGATTTGTTTGCAACAGGATTTGCAACACTGCCTGAACCCTTCGAAAATCTGAATGGACCTATTTCACCCAGATAAAGATTCATTTAGCACATTAGATATTCCTAAAATAAATAAATCACCCCCAACCCTAACGATGCTAGCTGCTTTACCAAGTAAATTAGTGTGGAAAATATCCGTTTTTGTTTTCACAGACTCCTGTTTCACCTGAGAAAGATTTCTTAATGTAGGAAAATAAAAGGTGAATACCCTGTGTCCTCCATAATGCAGCCAAGCCACGGGTCGGGACACCGGCAGTCTCCTGGACACACACAGACAACAAATATCATCAAGCAACTCTGAGATCTCCCCACGAGAGGGAGCTGTTATTACAGCAGAGGTGGAGTGTTATTTAAAAGTATCAGCACACACAGCTAAAAATAATACTTTTAATATAATACATTATAATTACATTTTGAGAGCTTTTAAGAGGAACTCAAAAACACTTCACGTGTGCAGTTTAAAATACATAAAAATCATAAAAAGAACAACACATTTAAAGATTAAAAAAACATTATGAAGGTTTTGATTTGAACAAGGAAAGTTTGGTAAAAAACAAAGGGTATTTGTAAAAGACAGATTTAAGATAAAACAGCTTCACTTAGCTTAAATAAAATTGCAGGAAACCATAATAAATAGGAAAAACAAGAGTATGTTAGGTGTCGCTGATCCATGTCAAAAGAGATTGTCCTCCTCTGAATCTTTTATGAAGATCTCAACCAGTGTCTGCATGCATGTGTATGTCTAACCTGCAGCGAGTCGCTCTTTGTTTCTCAGCATGCCGATGTTCTGGCCCAGACTCTGACTCAGTGTGATGGCCATGGGGCCAACGCCGCCATACTGAAGGCACACACATACACACAGTTAAAGATAATAACTCTACCTGAGTCAGTTGTTATTTAAACACATGACCCTATAAAACCACAAACATATTACATTGGACACATGAGGACAGTAAATAGAGTAAACTAAATATAAACATCTTAAAAGAACAGCTGAGCAATGATATCCAGTATTTTGTATAACAAAAGAAAACCTGGTGCTAATTGGCAAAAGGTGAGGGTTATAAATGTACTATCTGCAAATGAACACAGATAACCGGCATGAACACACTATGATGGAGCAAATAATAAGCATTAACTTCACATCATATATTTGCCATAACTATTTTAGTTTGGTGTGTAAAGGAAATCAAATGTTGACTGAATCTCTGTGAAACGCCTATGGAGCCAATAAAGGAATATTTATGCATATGTCATATTTCAGTTGATTCTAAGGGCTTGTGGCTTTTCCATTAGATGTTTCATCAGATGTTATTTATAGGGGAAACTTGACATATCCTGATGTGTTGCCCAATACTAATTTATTCACTCTGCAAAAATAATAAGGGTCCCCTCTTATATAAATTATACTATAGGGCTATAACATGTAATTGTAATAAATATAACAGATCATTTCTATTTCTAAATCACAGAACGATCATCAATATTCAATTTGAATTGTATGTCTTTTTTGCAGGATATAATCTTTGCAACACCTTTAAGATAAAGAGCACCCAGTATTAACTCAGTTAACCTTCATGTGCAGCAATCATGCTACCTGCTCGTAAAACTACTCAATCACAACTGTACATAATATTAAAGATGAGTGCATACCAGTGTCATGAGTTATACCCGAGTCACTGCTGCTTAACCCTCCTGTCAAATCTGAGCGATGTACTACTTTCATCCCTCATAACTTTTGTGGTTTACATCTGGTTGCATCGAGGCTTTATGATATCCTCCACAGTAGACATTTGAACTTGTAAAATTGCTGATCACCACATTCATTTAATTTTGGGTGGTTTAGTCAACTTTTTGATCAGAATTTGGTCTGTTTTTGAATGCTTTCTTTTTTTTTTACAATAAATGTTTATTACATCACAAAAATACAAAGAAATACATGTTCATTGTGTATTCTTTGTATATTTACTGCAGTTGTTCATGTATAGCAGTAGTCTGATACATTGTTTACAGTTTGAAAGGGTGTTAAATTAAATGTGGTGTTGATTCATGTTTTTTTTGTTAATGTAAGAGTATTTAAAACAGGACAGGTCAAATTTGACCGGGAACACCAAAGTAATGGGGGGGAAACGAACACAACAGGAGGGTTAACAAACCATTTTTATTAGGTTCATTGGACAACTACCATGATTTGTATCTTAAATCAATAATATAAACAGTGTTAGGGACACAAATCTCACCTCATTGATGCCTCCACCTCGAGTTAAAGAGCAGATTCCTCCGATGTAGGCCGCCTCACTGCGGGTGCTCATGAACGTCCTCCCACTGTAGGGAAGACGAGATATTCATAAGAAACATTAATAAAGAAAAAAATAATACCAATAATAAGTGACAAACTCCTTCAGACAGAAATCTCACGCTACTAATA
Organism: Gymnodraco acuticeps; assembly: GCF_902827175.1. Taxonomy (NCBI): domain Eukaryota; kingdom Metazoa; phylum Chordata; class Actinopteri; order Perciformes; family Bathydraconidae; genus Gymnodraco; species Gymnodraco acuticeps. Next base: position 191,926 of record NW_022990023.1, read on the forward strand.
CGCATTTCATATTAATAGGCATGAAGAATACAGAGAAGAAAAAGAAGAATACAGGGAAGAGGAGGAAGAATAAAGAAAAAGACAAAATTAAGAAAATGAAGCAGCAGGAAAATAATGAGAGAAAGTAGAAGATGAAGTAGGACGACAACAACACCAGTATCTAAAATAAGGAGAGTGAACCCACGAGAAGAGGTGCACGGCGTCGCAGCGCTCCTTGATGCTCTCCTTCCTGTACTTCATGAAGTCGCGCAGGGTGACCAGGGCATCGTCGCCCACGGAGATCCTGTTTTCAGAAGACCAGGTTTCCATGGCCACCAGAACGATGCGAGTGTTGAGCTGGTCCTTGTAGATCTGGAAACATCGAAATTAACAACAACAAAAAACCATCAGAAAAAAGCCTTTCTCTTGATGTTTGCCATCGTACCTCCAAAGAACTAAAGCTTAAACGGATTAGAACAGAAACGATTGACAAAACAAAACAGATAATTGTATTAAATAAATAAGAAACAAAACATTTGTGAAATATGGAGCAGAGCAAAAGAGTTTCATGGGAACTTGGTGCAGATGTTATAAGAGCATTTAAAATGACCTAAACACAGCAGTATAATGAAATACTGTCTCAGGATCAAAACGACTAACAGGGTTTAGCCAACTGTCTTTATTTTAAATGTTGGTTTTATTGTGATAAAGAGTAAATATGACTGTTGAGATTATATACGATTTTAGATTCAAGCCCTACGCTAAGAATAAACTGCACTGCTCTTAACAACCTGTTAGATGGATGAAAATAAATCAGGTCTTAAGGGTTAAGTGAGAGTTACATTTTGTAGATGACGGAGAGTTGTTTCTGAGTGGGGGAAAGCAGCCAGCAGACGGTTGTCATGGAAACCAGCATCACTAGGTCTGAAGAGTTTCCCGTAGCGTTACAGAAGAGGACACAGAGGGAGTTTTTTTAAATTTTTTACACTTCACCTGCTTTTTATGGAAAGTAATCATGTCCGATCAGTCCCATCTTATAAAGGTAATTAAACATGTTGCTAACAGCTCAGGGTTTTTAGGTAAAGCCTCAACATGTCGCTGTATTACAGCAAAGATTTTCCATTTCTTAAAAGGCGTAGACTGAGACACTGGAACTATTTATATCTATCCTGGTTAAACCTTTATTTATTTCTATATTTCTTTTCTAGAGGTGGGGGGAAATGTGTTACATATATCAAGATACAGCTTTTTATGGGTATATTTTGCTGCAAAAAGGGTAGATAACCTAACAAGAAGACTTAACACTGAACATACTTAACTATTTTTGAACTAAAAGGTTGTAGTTGCTCTTGGTTTGGGTCCTTTTTAAGAACGTCTAACCACAAGAAAGATGGGCAATGTCATTCTTTATGTATGTTTCTAATTCATGTTTGGTCTTTAGTTATGTTATGCATGAGGCTCATGTTAATGCAACATTACGGGGCTTGAAATGACTCCTATAAAAAGACCCTGTGAAAGGTTAGAAGACCTCAAGAGATGATAGCAAATATATGGCATTAAAGTAGCTGTTAAAAGTTGAAATAAGGGATGGCAGTTCTCTCACTGAGCAAGGTTTCATCAGCAGGAGGAAACACTCAGATATTTGGCAACTTTCCTGATTAAGCTCAGGAGACTTCCTAAAATAGACTCCCTATGAAGGGGTAACATGGTTTAAAGACAAAAGGATGATTTGAAGAGAAAGCTCATAGTCAAATTAACAATATTTCCACTCACTGCGTCGGCCATGTTCACTACCGCTTTGGCAAAGTTCTTCGTCTGAGTGGTTGACCGTCGAAGCTGCACAAACTTACAAGGAGAGGAGAAACCCTTAAATACTGATTATAAAGTCTAATGAGCTGATTACAATCCTTTTTTAATAAGAGTCACGCTCACTTCCTATAATTGCTTTTATTCAGCAGCTACAGAGATAAGGTAATATAGGCTTCACACGTACCAGCTCATGGTCGTTCACCACCATCAGCTCGATGTACTTGGTCTCAGTCTGGACGGTGCGCGGGCCTCTCCTCGCCTGGAGGGGGCGAAAGAAATCCACACAGTCAGACTTCTGAGTCCGCTGTCATAATCACCTTCACACAGGACAAACAGACACACACAAACAAACACAATGCCAACACACACAAACCCAGCAGGTTTTACTGAATTACTCACATACACAAAGAGACACACACAAGTGCTGATGCTGGTGAAACTCTAGTCTTTGTCCTTGAGAAGGAAACACAACTTGGAAAGCAACAATCATTCTTTCATTAGAGAGAACATTGCTCTGGATCTCTGAGTCTAACAAGTAATAAAACACAACTTTGAAAGCCTAAAAAGACTATAGAAGTGGCAGTGAAAAATGTAAAGAAAATATCCGTTAGGTCATATTTATTTAGTGATAACTGACACATTTTGATTCAAAGGTACACAGATCAAAATCCAGATGTTTCTACTGATCCCAGCAAATGTAATATGTCAGTGAGAAGTGAACAGACATACAAAAATACAGAAATGTCTCAATTGAAACCACTAATGTTGATGTTTAGGGTCAAAAGGTGAAGATGAAAGTTAGAAAGATCATGCCTGGGAAAACCCACACCTTTAAAACCTTACACACCGACTTAGTACTGCAAGTACTCGGTTTGAAGCTTGTAGTACAAGCCAAATCCCAAATGAACAAAGGAGCATCCCCTGAGATTTTAGAAAGCTCCTTCAGGCGTACAACACTACTACTTAATTGTTTTCAACATATTAGCATGAAAGCTGAGAGAGGCTATCAGCATGCGTGTGGAAATGTGGCTTCATCCACACAGACTAAATAATAATAATAATAATGCATTTTATTTATATAGCGCTTTTCACAACTCAAAGACGCTTTACAGTATGAGGGAGGGTAGACAAACAAGGACAGGCAAACAAGTAATAGTAATAGTGTTTGCATATCTCAACCCTGATGTTTCCCTCATGGCGACACTTGAAATGCATGCCACATGTTTCTGGCGTTGGGCCGTCTGTGTGCGTTCCAGTGTGTGTGCGTTCCAGTGTGTGTGTGTGTGTGTGTGTGTGTGTGTGTGTGTGTGTGTGTGTGTGTGTGTGTGTGTGTGTGTGTGTGTGTGTGTGTGTGTGTGTCTCTCAGGAGAAAGAGACTCATAGTATGAAAACTGACTTGTCTTTTTGAGCGTCGCAGGCCGCCTGTAAAGACAGGCTTCTCCTCTTCAGACACATCGTCTCCATCCTTCAGTTCCTCGTTTTGGCCTTTGTGGCCGTCTGTCTGCCCCCCGGGCTTAGTGCTGTTCACAGAGCATCCTGGGAAACACACACACACACACGCATAGAGTCAGTGAGATGGAAAAGTGGCTAGTCATCAGTTCAGAGATGGATGTAACCATGTATTTTAGTTCACTGATCTGCAGAAAAATCAATATCACACAGCGAGAGGAGGAGAGAGAAGGGAAAAGGGAGAGTATAACTGGCCAAATGGAAAGAGATGGGGTGAGGAAGCAGGCTAAGAGGAAAAGCAGGGGTGGGGTAACAGGAAGGAGGAGGGGGGGGGGCATCCAGAAAGGCAGATAGTGTCAGGGACAAAGAGGAGAGGCAAAGAAAAGGAACCAAATGAGACGTTAAGCAAGGGCGAGGAGGGCAGCTGGACAACCCAAGGAGGACACTGTGTGTGTGTGTGTGTGTGTGTATGTGTGTGTGTGTGTGTGTGTGTGTGTGTGTGTGTGTGTGTGTGTGTGTGTGTGTGTGTGTGTGTGTGTGTGTGTGTGTGTGTGTGTGTGTGTGTGTGTGTGTGTGTGTGTGTGTGTGTGTGAATAGCCATCAAACAAACAGACTTGCGTTACAGAACATTTGGTTTAGACGATCTAGTGTCGAGGAACGAGGCTGAACATGTTGTCTCCAAACAGCCTGTGGGCTTATCGTTAACAAGATGCATCCTGCCAGGTTTTTATCAAATCTAATGTTTTGACAACAAATGACACACCAAAGCTGCCTTACATCACAAACTCTTATCAAAATCTGTTTGACATGTCTATAATTTGTATTACAGCAGGTATCTTGTCAAAAAGGCTTAAGAAGGGCAGACCAGGTAAAGGGATTTTGTTTCTATCAAACTTGTAATGCATCAGGAAGGGCTGAAATACTTTGTTACAGGGGAAAGTAACTGTGAGGAGTTTCATTGTGGAGCTTCTTGGTAAAACGGGCCTACCTGGACAGGGAGGTGGGAAGAGGTCAATGTCGGGCATCCGATACACAATGTGGTCACTGTGCTCCTGGAGGGCATCCGGGAAGATGATAACAGACAGTGACAGATGGAGAAACAAACACAGAAAGAGGAGAGAGGAATGAGTAAGCCTTTTTTCTGCAAGTATAAAACCAAAGTTATGTTGTCGCTGAGTATAGAGTTTTATGTCAGAACTTTTCTGAGCCGCTTGTTTTAAAAATGATGACTCGGCACATTGTTTGGCAAACTGAATCATCAATGCCAAAGAGATCCTGCATAAACAGTCTCACATACTGTAAGGTAAATAATAATAAGTTAAGAGTTATACTAAGTCAAACTTCACCCCAAGCCAAAACAATTTAAGTTAGAGCAACTGATGGTGGATTGGGTCACAAGGAAATCTTAACCAATTATGGTAAAAAGAGGGAAAATTGTAAATTAGAGTTGATCATAAATTAGAGTTGATCATATTATGGTGACAACTTCATATAAGCCTTGAAATAACTTTAACCTGGACTCAAATCCACAGCTTCTCGGGGTGAGAAAGCGCTGCTGCGTCCTCTGAGCTAGAGATGGATCAACAGGGAGATGCTCTGATGCATAATTAATTCATCACTGGGCTGTCATAATGGCAATTAAACTAGTGGACACTGTGGCACACTTGAGCTCGGGATAAATACTTTATGAAAATAACCCCTCTCAGAGAGAGAGAGAGAGAGGGGAGAGAAAGAGAGAAAGAGGGGAGAGAACGGTTTTGAAGATGAGCTGGGAGGCTATCGATCCATCTCTCGAGTATATGGAATTATTACTGTGGGCCTTAATGGAAAAAAGCTCAGCCTCTCCCACTCTAAACCCTTTCATCTCCTCCCATTCATCCGTCTGTAATTCACCCATTTCTTTTTAATACAAGATCTATTTTAAAATCAAATCTCAGTATTTTGAAAAGATCCAAAAAGCCTCTTTTGTCATTTCTCTGTGAGATGACGTCTCCCTCAGATATGAGACAGGAGATGTGTTTCAGAGGTGGTGGATTGTGTGTCAACTCAATACTTTCCATACAGCAGCTCAGAGATAGAGTGACACTGATGCTAAGTCATGGAGACGAAAAAAGAAATTGAGCCTGTGGGCGACTTTTAACAGTATGTTGTTGAGTTTGAACGATTTGTGCCAGGGCTGCGATATTTTGTCTATTCACACAAGCTTTATGCAACGTTGGTTTAATGCCAAATAAGTTGATATGTGTGTGTTTACTACTAATTCGACTAGTTGATCATCCCCGATGGGTTTCTCCTGCTAAAGCCCTGACTCACCTCTCCACTGCCAACAGGTTCAATCCCGTATGAGAAATTCCCATTAGAAAACATTCCCCTGAAAAACACAAAACACAGCAGCATATTAGAGTTTGTTCGGGCTAGTTTGTGTCCGTATGTGATTGATATTGATGTGCTTTAAATTTGGCCTCCAGCAGTACATGTTTTTTTATGTAATAAAAGCTTTTCGGAATGGTTAAGCTCTGCCGTAGGTTAAATATGTTTGAGTATTTAAAAAAGAGTTTGGGATCATATTTTATGCCAAGTCTTTACAGTAAACAAGAAGCTAACAGCCTTGTAGCATAGCACACAGACTGGAAAAAAATAGCCTGGGGATTTACAAAGGTGACTAAATTAGTGTAGCAGCTCACATCTTGTTTGTTTAATCTGTGCAAAAACGTAAACATTTAAATGTGCTATTGTGAAAGAGATATATGTGCCCAGCTATTTGGCAGTTTGTATGTATTAAACAAACCAGAAATAATATGTTAATTATTGAGCTTTAGAGATGCCAGTAGGTAGATTTAGTTTGACAGAGCCAAGATAGCCGTTTCCCTGTTTCCAGTCTTTACAATAAACTAAGATAAGCAACTGATGGCTCCAGCTTTATATTGACCAAAAAGGCTCGACAGTAAATGATTCACTTGAAAAAAATGAAATATTCATTGATATTCTTTGTGTCATTTTCTTCTAAACTGAAAACTGGGCTGGCATGGATTTTCCACTTGACTTAACGTAGCAGAACTACTGTGTTTTGGGGGGAATTTACAGGAATACAGAACATGTGAATCACATAATAACACAACACTTTTTAATGTGGAATTATGGTGAAGTGACTACATTTGCGTTGGACTCACCGCAGGCCGTGGCAGGTGGACAGTGCGGCCCAGGAGCCCGGCAGCCCCCGCACACGGCCATGGTAGTAGCAGTGCTCTCCTCCCTGGAAACAAACCAAAAGGAACATTGAAACATTGATCATCCACTAGAAATCACCTCATATGTCAGAAAAGAAAACTGACTGTGATCCCCTCGCTGTTTCTGATCTTTCGGCCCCTAAATACAAAGAGGGCAGGTGTTGACAGTCAGCTGAACTGGTGGGTCAACTGTAAGATATCAGTGACTCCTGAAAGACTGTGGGAAACCTACACCTACAGAAACTGCAGCCGAGTTTGAGTTTCAACAAGGTCTCTAGGTCTAAATTGTGTCTGTTTTAGTGATGTGGAGAACATTCAAGTGTAAGAATTATAGTGGCAAAATGGGAGAAACTTGGCATTGGCAACTTTGGTTTAAGATTTCAATAGTTGGTATCAATGTTTTAATGTAATGAGTGGTTAAAATGTATAAGTTTATAATGAGTTGTAACTGGACATCAAAAACCTCCCTATAATGTTTTAACACCGTTTCTTATTAAATAGTTTTTTCATTTTACATCTACATTATCTTTATTTAGCTATGAAATGATTTACTATTATCTGACAGGCCTGGAGCATAGAGGGTGAGAAGCCCACTTTGGAAAATGTTTTCCTCCTCTCGATAACTTAATTTGTAATGGGTAGCCTAACTTTACACCTGGCTTCCAGCTACCGTCACCTGATTATTCATAATCCCCTAAAAGGTTTCGCCTGGACGATCATGATTTGATGATAGTGTTTCCACGCTGCCTCTCACAGTACAGGAATGATCAGATTACGACAATCTGAGAGGAGACTTGCTGGTGTCATTCAAGCATCATGTGCATGAGAAATGTGTGAGAAAAAAAAAAACCGTTGACAGACAGTATTACACTAAGGATAGTGTTCTTGGATAAACAGGCGGTCTGCATATAAATGGATGGCGATTACAGTCACATGCTGTTTGTGTCGAGTGGTGTGTGTGTGTGTGTGTGTGTGGAAGAGAGAGTCGGTTTCAGGTGTTTGTAATGAACCCCAATAAGTCATGTCTGCCACCTGAGCCTGCTGTCGTCGGGCACGGCTTCTGGACCCAAAAGAAAAGAGGCAACGTGGAGCTGCTGCCCTTTATGCTTGGGCAACCTTTACTCCGAGCCTGAAAAATCTCTTTGACGTCTTGTCAAATGAAGTAGGAACTGATCAGAAAATATTTCCCATTACAAATACGACTTTGGGGGCTTCATCACTGGATCTAAAATAGGCTACTGTACTGTATTTTTCCGCTTCAAGCTAAAAATCAAAGGCTTTTTTCATCCCTTACCCGCTGGGAGTCCAGCGTGGGGGAGCTTCAAATGAAACAGAGTCTGTCTGTCTGTCTGTCAAACATGATGTCTCCGAGGACACAAAGTGCTGGTTTCAATTTTGATTAAATTTGGGGGAGGGTGATGTTGATGCTTTTTTTTGTTTAGGTGTTTTACACTGATCTGGTTATAGCAAGGAAGCTGTTGAACATTGCATACCATTATAGGCTTACATTCCTTTTCCCCTAGATCCACAAAACAACACTAAGGGATGAGGCTTCCATTTACAAAATATAAACATTTGCTTAAGTATTGGATGTAAATCAAAACAGATATAGGCTCCCAAATGTTTCTGCATCAATATAACTACAATCAACTCTAGTGTAGTTTCAGTTTGTCAGAAATTAATCAGAATTCCTGATTTTAAACATTTTGGTTCAGACATCACAAGCAATGCACGCACACAAATATTTATTACGAGCACAAAAGCATTTAAAATAATGTGCAGTAAAATATTAATTTGTAATAAAAAAAAAAGTTACAACACTTGATCATTTCAGGGATTAGTTTAAGGCTAAGAAGCCACATATTCTGACAATTAACCAAAATAATACCTACTTTTATCTAGCTTATTTAGCTTCAGTGGCAGCTAAGTTGTTGAGAAAAAAGGGACTTTAATTAATCATTTATACCGAATAATGAGACGGCCCACAGCATTTAGTCAGGGGCAAGATAATAAATAAATAAAAAGGTCGGATTACAAGGCTAAATGGAGGAAATCAAATTGTCTAACACAGCAGACACACGCTTGCAGTAAGTGCTTGATGTATGGGGCTCAAATAATGGCCACTCGCACATACAAAGAAACCATGTTGTATGAGAAAGCATGGATTAAACATGACATATCATCAGTGCTGGTAGGGCAAGGAAAAGTAAGCAGTATAGAAGTGTGACTAGAAGAATGAAATAAAATAGCTTGCAAGCACAAATAGAGGCGTAGAGGCAGTTCTGTCCTGGAGGGACGAGGATTAAATGTGACATAAGAAACAAAGTGAGTTATAAAAGCTGGAGTTAACTCGATGCCTGGACTTTGACTCAGCATTGTTGAGCTGAGAGGAGCAGAGGAAGGGTACTGAAACAATGGGAGTTAATGTAAAGTGAAAGGAAGACTAGATGGTACACAATTATAAATAAGACTATTTGACGTCCTCAGTGACAGCAAGATACATGTTAACTTTCACATCAAATAAAGCCAAATTTTGCTTAGGATATAAGAGATTTAAATAAATTAAACAGAAAAACAAAATCATCCTTCCAATTGGGTTTTCATCAACAATTCCGAGGGATCGACATTATTACACATTTCTAAAAAACTCAGAAGAACATTAATATATAAAACAGCTTCTATCTATTCAAGCCCATCCTCATCTCTAATGCAATATATCCTCTGTGTCATTTAGATTAAATCCAAGTGAACCAGTCACCAGCTCTATGCAATAATATGGATCTACACTGCAGGGACCAATTCAAAAAGTGACATACAAAAGGAAGGAGGAATTTATTGTCACGTCAATAAAACTAAAATAAAACAAGATTGAAATGGTGTTGGAGGGGGAGGGAGCTACCTACAGTGTAGCATGCAGATAATGAAATTCCCATAAGCTATTTCTACATTTGATAAACTATAGACCACAATTAACCCTACCGTATTCATCTAAATGTCCCACCAATTCAGTATAGCTATGACTTTTGTAAATAGAAAAATCTACAGCATTTGGTATTAATTTATTAATTTGTAACATACTCCTCTTTTTTGGAAAGCCTTTTATGCAAGAGTCATCATTGAGTAAATATTGTATCTAAGATTTAAAAATACTTCCCAATACAGAACTATCAGACTAATGGGCTGCCACTCTCAAAACATGCAAGTGCCACATGGTGTTCCCCAAGGATCAGCTCTTGAGCTACTATTATTCTCAAAAGGTATTTTGCACATTTCCCCAAACATGAGAAATCCTACTTTATTATTTTCAGTGGCAAAATACATATTGTAAACAAATAAAGGCCATTAGACATTGCATATCTGAGGTCAACACAATTGTCAACATTTGGGAATGATTTGAGGAGGATCCTTTCAAATGGATCATTAGAGACTTTGACAATATACCAAGCGGGCCATTACAGTTGAAGCATAAACTCTGTGATATGTGGTGGGCAAACAAATGTAAGACACTGAACACAATTACTGTACTGTGGAAGAATGCTGCATTATGGTCTAAAAACGTGTGCAATGCTCACTGAGTGTTAGACTCCCATCAACATTACTAATTCATGGAGCAAATATTCTAAGAATTCATTTATTTAGAATGTGTCGACATAACTTTTGTTTTATAATTTTGCTCCAACATATTCTAAATATATGTTGGATATTATTTCATGTGATACATTTAATAATTTAGCATTTACATAATGTACACAGATCTTTGATATTGGGATTATTGTTTTACATGATATAGAGATAGATTCCAATATTAAACATCTGGTTGCAAAAGTCGGTACAATGGTGGTTGAGAGATTTGCTGTTCATGCTTTTAGAAATGTACATGATTTGAATTCCCCTCACGACACGACAACATGGACCAACACTGCTGCTGCCACTGCTGACTGCTGGAAGCCATGGCAACCATCTACTGATTGGTCAGGTGGTCGCCGAGACAAAGACAGTGAAAGAGAGACAGAGATTGAGGGGCAGGAACAGGGAGGGAAATACTAAAATAAAGCAGAGGATACAGACAGAAAGAGGCCGTCTATCAGATGTTCTTGAGTCTAAAGAAATTATAACATTGGTATAAGGCTGTTTGATCAAATGTGTAATGCACAACAGAGAGGACATCAAAAATCTGTGTGCAATGCAACCAGACGGCTGTTTATGGACGCCAACGATTTATGATGTTTTAACTGATGTAAGAAACCAGGGTATACAGCAAAACAGATGAGCTAACAGTCACTTTAACAAACCAACTTCACAAACGTTTACACTTGCCTCGACACATTCAAACACATTTGCCATTTCTAGGATTATCTGCCTAAACTATTCAATATTGATTTTGTTTAACATTAATCCCTGGAAACAAGCTACGCTAATATTACAATTAAATAAACCTTTATGCATTGGCACAAATCAAATAGTCTGTGATGGAAACGCATTTTAAATTCTGATTAAAATGATGATGGCATTATTTATCAAGAGTTTATTTAAAGGAAACGTTTTACTTTTATTTGAATATATAAAACAGAGAGCAGAAAATGTCCATATTTGAGAGGCTGAAGCAGAATATTCAGTCCTTTTTGCATCACAAAAATCAGCAGGCGATTATTTGTATGTCCATTGAATAATCACATGGTTGATTCAATATTGCAACTCTACTTAAAAATCAATGTGAGAGTAGTAAAGATTTTTTCTCAAGTCTCAGACAGGAAGTGTATATCCCAAAATGTTGAACAATTTCTATAAAAATGGCTTACCATATTTTCAGAGAGCTTTCCATCCTCGCCATAGTGACGCTCCACATAGTCAGTAGAAAGCAGGTTGCTGGAGAGAAGGAAAAAAAAGGGAGAAGAGCAATAATCATTCTAACATTTAGTTGTAACCTGAATTCAATGCTTATTTGGAAAAGCAAGATTGCAGCACTGGCTATTAACTGCCGTTTTGGGTCATTATTCTGGAGTGCTATTTAACAGAATAACATTTCTAGCCAGACATTATGACTTGCCTGAATCTAGATCAACAAATGTCTGATTATAACCAAAGGGTCTCAAGATTCATTTATTCTAAGTGTTCGGAAAGCCAGTGAAAGGTATTACAGAAATACAGTCCATTAGAGCAAGAGAGAATAGGGGGAGGTATACATTTGGCAAGCAGCCAGTCCTTATAATGCCAACGCACAAGACATACAGTAAAATACTGTAAGTGGGCGGGAGAAACGGGTAAGGAAAGATAGGTGGTGCTTTAAACTTTCTATGCAAGTATCTTCATGTCAGTGTGTGCTGTAAACAAACCATTAAACACTGTGGGGTGCGGACGTGTGAATGCTTTGCACGCATGAAGCAACTTACTGGTTGAGTTCCAGGTCAAGGATGAATGAAGTGCCGAAGGCCTTCACCAAGAAGCTGCTCTGGGCCAGATGGACGGGCTGAGGGAGGGGTGGAGGGAGGAGAGCAAAGGGGATGGGGAAGAAGTAACTTAGATTTACAGTTGATTGAATGTACAAATACTGATCAAAGTAGCAACAACATTTTTCAAAAAACTGAATTTGATGTATTATGTTTGTCTGTTAATGATAGTTTTCGGGTTAGCACACCTCAGAAATCAAGGGCCTTTTTACCCAATTTCTAGTTCGTTAAGCGGTTTCGCCTATTAACACTACATACTGTGCAGTATATACACAATCAAATAATATGAAATGATCACTACCTCAGCATTATAATTTCGTTGTCCAATCATGTTCATCAAATAGAGGAAACATTTGTATCTCCTGCCTAACACATCCAAACCACCATCAAGGTCATGCATTCATATAGGCTTCAGTTTCTAGTTTATGTGTCATAGCGCTTTCTGCATGGGAGGTGGATAAGCAAAAGATTAAGACCTTGAGTGATGTGCAAAAAATAAGTGCTTTATAGTCTGAAGTGTATTTCTATTTTTAAAAAACATGCTTCTCTTATTCAAATCCATGCAAGGTTTTAGTTGACTCACTAATTTGTCAAGTATTTCATGTTTTCAGGAAGAAAATGTGACAGAATAAGAAAAAGAGAGGGTGGAGCAGGGATGTAAGGAATTAAATTATTAACAGTAAGTATGCATAGAGACACAAGCAACAAAGACATATAATAATGGGATGTCCTATTTTGGTAGCCTCTCCTTGAAGTGGAGACAGTCTCATCCATCCCAGAGGCTTTTTAGGATAACACTGAGTGTTGGGGCTCAGTGTAACCTTGCTCCAAGGTGAGCCTCGTGCACGTTAGAGACAGAGCTCTGTGGTGGCTCCCATCAGGCAGGTCTCATTAGTATTGCCATGCACTCTCTGCAAACCACTTAGCATCAATCTAAACCTCCACTGGGTCCATATACTGTACAATAAAAAGCCCACAGCCTGTGAGTAGAGATAAGAAAGCTGCATCGGAGTTACGACTGTGGAGATTTATACTGTATAGTCATATATTATTTTTACATCCAATACAAAATATCCAATTTGGACACCATCTCAGACTTATATTATCTTATACACCTTTTTTTTAACAATTAGTTTGATCACTAAATGTTTGCCATCTTCTCAAGTATGAGTATATACTAATTACTGTGGATAGGATTAAAGCATTATAGGCTTTAGTCATTTGACATCATTTTTGACATAATTTTTGACATAATTGTTCGGCATTTTAACCACTGAACATAATGGATTATTAACCATGAGAAATTAATTAAATGTCAGGTCCTCGTTTATCTCAGTTGAAAGAAAAACATCCAATTATATTTTTTCTTATGGCATTTTTTTAATGTCCTTTTGAAGTTGAGATTGTGAACTTGCTGGCAACAAGTTACCAATTTAGGAGAAATTACAGGTGACAAATATATATTCTATAAATATATATTTTTTGGGAAGCATCTGTGTTTTAAAACTCCTAAATGCTCCTGTATTAATATATACTATATAAAGACTGTGATATTGCACTGAGAGTGTCTCAGTTAAAAACGACATCTTAAATGTATCTATCTAAATATAATTTATATTTTTTAACATACATGCTGTGTCAAGTTTTGCACAACATATGATCATGGTATGTTTATTTTGCTTTTAAATGTGTAGTTTACAACTAGTAGAGCAACTCTGAATCCTGGTTCTACCACATATATCATTTTGCATATTGTAATATGTAGGCATTAATACTTCTCAATAATGACAACAAGCATACTTCTTCCAATGGGCGTCTACAATCTCCAAAAGAGAGTTCATGAGACAGCATGACACCCTCAGAGGGTGGCTGAAGGTCGGAGCTGTGTCATATCCACTGACAGCCTGCAACTGACTGACAGCGTTAATAGTGAAGGTAACGAGAGAGGGCAGGTAGAGGTGTGAAATATAATCTAATGGACTAGAAAGGAGGAGGCAGCTAGATGAGGGGGGGTGGGCTGAGTTTTTTTCTGCCCTGTTATGGCCGGGGTATCATGTGGGGGGTGTCACAGGGTGTGGGGAGTGACAGACACATGACCCCAAAGGAGGACTAACAAGGGTGACTCAGGTTGGGACAAAGAGCAGTTGAGGACTAACGGTACATAATTTTCCTAGATTTTAAAAACATAATAACATGTTATCTATTTATGTAATGTATTCCCACTACTTTAATCTTCCCTGATATTTTGATTTATTTTAAGGTTATAATATATTTAAAGAAAGACATATTGATATCATGTTAATAATACATAATGATATCATTTAAGTAATCCAGTGCAAATTAAATTCAAACAGCCCATAGATCTATAGATATCACAATAGTATTTTAAATAGTAAAAGCTATACAAACTTGATAAAGAAACAAATTAAATACCTGAATCTGGCAAAAATGATTACTAAAACATGTAAAAACAGAAATGATGTCTGTACAGCATGAATATAGGGATTTGTATCTCAATAATAGGAATGCATCTCTGTGACATTATACTGAAATTATTAATGATTCAAATGTTTCAACACAGACTTTCTATGATATTCAACTTATTGTTTTGTCTCAAAGAACTCAGCCCTTCTTCATATTTTATAAGAAACACCATTTATTGGGGCGATGTTGTTCAACATTTGTCCTCAAGCACTACTGATGAGAAAATGGTGAAGCTGAGATTGAATGAAGGAGAATAATAATAAACATGTGATCGTGTCTGAATGTAAAAACCAGCCACAGGTGCAGACAAAGCTCACCTGCCCTCCGGCTGTGGAGTTGTTGACCCGGGTGTCCAGGCGGCTGTGGAGCAGCTCCTCCTGGGAGTGGATCTGAAGCAGGAGCCGCTTGGGCTGAACAACCTCTTCTGCAGGCGGCAGTCTTCCCTCCAGACTTCCACCCAGACCTGCAGATGACACATGATAAAACAGTGGTTGTCTACGGATGTGAATGTGATGTGAAATGCCTAATTTCTGCAGAATTCAAAAGCTGCGGGTCAGCTGCTCGTTGACACCAATGCAATTACACACGATGCATGTAATTGAACGGATGCGATACCAGACAGAACACGTATATTTCTTATTTTGTTTTTTTAACCACGTATAACTGGTTGCTTGTGACAAACTACTCAATTACATGATATAAAAAAGGTCTTACCTGTCACGGCGCACCGTGCACACGCTGCAGCGAACAGCAAGCAGCTCACAGCGAGCATGATGCTCTCATAGTCCCGGGGATTTCCTCGGTGCAGCGCCGTTAAATGAACTGATAGTAGCCGAGGGCGCAGCTGCAGCAGGTCTGATGTTGACAGTGTTGTTGACAGTGAAGACAAACACAACAGCGGGGTTCCTTTGAACGCAGCGACCGCATCTCTCACCGCCTCTTCCCGCCTACAGCGAGTTAAAAGCCCCCGGACGAGGCTCCTCTGCTCGGCTGCAGCAGCATGGTGTGTCTCGGTGTCACGGAGCCTCACACTCCTGTCTCTCGGTCTAACGATAAATGTTACTAAGATTGATTGAAGCAGTGAGGCTGCGCGAGGAGTCTTGGACCTGGTAACAAGGAGCACGTGGGTTTTGACGGGCCCACCCCCACGCTCTTTGATGACACTTGATGGGCTCAAAACTCAGGTTCGGGGACCCTAGGCCTAGGGTAACCCCTGATATGAGCTATAAATATGAATGTGAAATCAAATGCATTAGAGGTGGTGATTTATTATAATATCATACAAATGAACATGATCCAAATATCAATCATTACCTTTCCCCTAATTGTGCTATTTTTCAAATATATGTAAGACCTGCAGCCTTACCAGCCAGAGAACATTACTTTTGTTGAATGCCAAACTCAAGTGGTCTAGATCTAAATATAGTGTCCCAGGATCAAATGGGTCACAGGATGATTGGGATACAAAAATACATAACACGATGAGTCGAAACAGGACACATTGACCGCCTGTTGTCCTTCCCTCTCTCTTCCCTCCCTCCCGATTTTGCTCTCCTTTAGCTCTCCTGAGTCAGCATTTAACGGTAAAACACCCTCAACATACCAACATTCCTAAACTTTGTTTTAATTGAGCAACAACTTCGCAAGCACAACATGTTTATGGTAAAATCATTTATTTTAGAACACTGTACAATAATTTACATCACAAGTTATTAAGAGAACTGCTTGTCTTCCATAAACTGAAACTTTGTGTGTCTTTGTCAGACACGTTTTAAATATCCATGCAACGTATTCAGAAGGTGTGATCTTTGAACGTGGGGTATTGGCTATTGTTGTCGTTTGATTTGTTAAGAGCAATAATGAGTCTTTAATGGTAGGTGACCTTACACTTGACAAGTTAAGACAATAAACCTGCCTGTAGCGGCTGCAGCACAACACTGTGCAGCCGCCGCTCTCCTTGACAAAGTCAGTCCTTTGGCCGACCTTCACAAGGAAAGAGCAATTTTGACATTAATCAGACAGATTTTTGTCTCACGGGTTGTGCGAGTCCTCCACTCTACGAATGCTTCATCAACGCCGGCGTGAGTGGGATCTGATCCAGACGCAGCACTTACAATAATTGAGTAATGCCCCTTTCAGAAAAGCCTCATTAAGTTCTACCACCATGTGTTCCCGGACATAGTGCTGAAAGACTGAGTCAGCACCACATACAGAATATTGCTTAGAGTTCTGTGCACGGAGAGGATAAAGGGTTGACAGGGGAAATGATAATTGATGCTCTTCAAATTCACGGGAAGCCGCATTATTTGCTAAAGTAAAATCTACGAAATAAATTAAAAAGAAATCAGCATCTGTAAAAACACCTAAATATTACTTTTTAGTTTGCACTAAGTTTCAAATATGTATTCAGTTTTATTGACTTATTTGGATGAGCTTAAGTGTGGCCCATTGTTTCTTGCAGTGGGATACGCAGCTGCAAAGTCTGGAGCCTTTAAGTTTCCTGGTAGAGATTCTTCCGGTTCTTTAAATTGACTAAGATAATAGCCATTAGTGCTGAACTTCAACAATCTGCACCAAAGTCCTGGAAAAGGCTAAGGGGTCCATTTCTTCCCCGCACAGCGATCCGGCCGGGTTTGGCGGCTGGAGGACGTTGTGCAGATGTGACTCATAGCTGGTGTCGTGCATCCAGGCGCACGGCATCTGGAGGAGCTCCTGGTCCAGCTCGCAGCTCTGCTCAGCGGGCGACAGAGGACCAGCAGAGGTCGTTCCGAAGCGGGACAGCAGGCCACAGTCCCAGTCAGAGCCCGATGATGACGGAGAGAGCCTGTTCAAGTCTGGGATGAGGGATGACTCGATGCACACCGAGTGGGAAAGTGAACGCTGATAGTCTAGACTGGATAATGCACTGGGAGATTGATCATTGGGGGACTGAAGTGGAGGATAACAAGTCTTTGAGGAGAGTGGCTGTGATAGTTGAACAGCAGCAGAAGTAGATAACATTTCCATTTGACGTGGTGTTTGTGAGAAGTTTAGTACAGTAGGAACACAAAATGTGGTAAAAGTCTGTTTAGAGTCAAGCGATTCCTCCGTGCATGTTGGCGAAACATCTGGCGCAGAACAGGGCTGTATTGCCTGACAAAAGAACTTATCGAATAACCATGAGTGCTGATGTTTTGGCATAGTGTCACTTTCTGGTTTGGCAGCTGTATGCCCTTCTTTAGTCCAGCTACCACTGCAGCCAAAATCTGCTGTAATCCTCCTCCTTTTGCTCCGGCTGTGTTCGGGGCTGGCGGATCTACAGCGCTTTTTGGGGTTCGGTGCTGTCACTGACTGGTGTCGAGGGAGGGAGCGGGATCTGCGTGACAACAGCGTAGCCAACTTTAAACCATTTGTGGAACACGTGATTTGACCTAAAAAGCTTTCTTGGTTTGATTCCTTTACTACTTCTGCATCGGTCAGAGACACAGAAGGAAAAAGTCGGGTAAGATCTGGGACACAGTGAGACACACTTTCTGCAGTGTCCATTTCACAAGTGCGTCCTTCCACAGTCTCCTCTGCAGCGTACATTTGAGGACTGAGGACAGGAGGGTCTGAGTACAGGCAGTACGGCTCCATTATGTAATAAGGATAAAGCACTTGAGGACTGAGGGCCGGAGGCAGGGAGTAAGGGTCAGGGGAGGGGCAGGGGGAGAGATCTTGAATATCAAGCAGCTGGTTGGCTGAGTAGTAGTATTGTGGTTCTACATCCAAAACAGGCATGGCTGGACTTGAAGTGCGAGGAGGGCTGACAGGAAGTTGGGGGTCGGTGTTGGTAGTGAAAGGCTGGATGTCAGCAGGTGGAGCGGCTGGTGGAGTTGGGATGGTAAGTTGAACTCCTGGTGATGGGCTGGACGGAGGACCCCTAGTCGGGCTGGAGATGTGAATGTTGGAAGGTGAACCTCTCTGCAGGGACTGAACAGCATACTCCGCCTCAGCATCAGTGAGAGGCTCCAGCTCACAGAAAGGCAAAGGAGTCGGTGGTCTAGGAGGAGGACAGAGAATCTTAAAATGAAAACCCTTAAATGCAGAAGACCCCATTTTTGTCCCGTGAAAAAGAAAAATGACAATAATTGCACAACAAATTATAAACTGCTGGTGTAATGCTCCAATAATGATTTAACTAAATTATTGTCAGTAGCAATTCAGTTATTTTCATCACCGAATAGATTATTTACAAATTAATCTCATGAAGTCGTTTAATTGGCCCATTGGATTGAGTCATTTGATTGGCTCATTGGAACGGGTCATCGAATAAATGTCAGAGAATACTTATAAATCCAAGGTGCTGTCTGGTTTTTCAGTTCAAAACAGAAGGTACTCTGTTTAATATGATATAAAAACAGAGAAAAGCAGGAAATATTCATATTTCAGAGGCTGAATATAGAATTTTCTGCAATTTATGCATGCCATTTTTATTTATTTAATTGGGAAATGTAATTGATTATCAACATTGTTGAAGATCAACTCATCAATGCAGCTCTAGCTGGGTGAAAATCAAAACTCACCGGTCCAGTTGTTCCTGTGACTGTGGATCTGGATCGGTGTTGAATCCTGGAAGCATTTCAGCCACCAGTTGGTCCACCACACTGTAGTTTGAGGCGTCCAACGCAAACGCACGGTGCTGTTCATACTGAATGTGCTGCAATGGCCAACAAAGACAACCGGTCACAATTATATAATCAAAACAATGCAAGGCAAATAATCAGTTATGTGCCAAGAAAAGTGATTGTTTAAGAGTTTTACCTCTTCCAGATTATGGAAGGGTTGATGACAGCATTCACAGTAAGACACGTTCTTTTTGGGGGGCTGCAGAGGGTTACAGCTGAGTGGGGTTTGAGACTTGTCCTGGATGCTGCTCTCAATTGTTATCTTCTCCCTAATTTATAAAGAACAATAGTTAGGATGAGTCGTTCAAGATAGACTTTTAAAAAAAGTTTGTTAGCAAAGCATAGGTTTAGATCACTTCAATGACTGCAGTTAAACAAACCTTGCTTTATCTTCGTCTTTCTCTGCCAGCTTTTCCAACCGAGGAGGAGGAGGAATTTCAAAGGGACTAAATCGGCCCGAGTAGCGCAGAGTAGGCAAGGTCATATTTTGCAAAAGAAAGGGCTTGTATTTCCTGGATAGAAAAACCAAAACAACATAATTCAATACACAAAATGTAATTCAAATAAAACGTTTTACCAAAATTCAATTATATCCAGATGGAGGTTGAACAATGTAGTGAATATTTGTATCATCAACATCATATTTTCAAATTGAAAATATTGTAATCCAATCCACACACTATGATCAACCCCAGGTAGACTTATGAGTATATATATATATCTATCTAATACTGAAATGTTTCAGATGTGCCTTCACCCACACTCACTGCCTGCCTGGAGGAGATACAGGCGTGGATGAAGCAAAACTTCCTGAAACTCAACAGCTCCAAGACCGAAGCCATTATAGTTGGCACCCCACACCAGGTTCGGTCATCCACCATCACCACCATCACCTTCTCCGGCCAGGACATTACCCTCTCCTCAATAGTCACCAACCTGGGTGTGAAAATGGACGCCCATCTGACCTTTGAGGCTCACATTAAACAGCTGTGCAAGAACTCCTTTTATCACCTCAGGAACATCGCCAAACTCCACCCCACACTCACCCTGTCTGACGCCCAAAAGCTAGTCCACGCCTTTGTCTCCTCCAGGCTGGACTACTGCAATGCACTCCTCATCGGGATCCCTAACAAAAGCATCCAGAAGCTCCAATACATCCAGAACAGCGCTGCTAGAATCCTGATGAGGGTGCGCAAATATGATCACATCACCCCCATCCTTAAATCACTACACTGGCTCCCCGTGGAACTGAGGATCGAATTCAGTGTATCCATGGAACTGCCCCTCCCTACCTCAAGGAACTCCTCACCCCCCATACCTCCTTGCGGACCGACCGCTCCAGCAACTACAACTTACTCAAACCCCCCAGGACTAAGCTCCGTACTATGGGAGACCGGGCCTTCTGCTCGGCTACCCCCTGTCTGTGGAATGCTTTCCCCGACCACATGAGAGCACCATAGACCGTGGAGGCTTTTAAAAAAGGCCTCAAAACCCATCTTTTCAATAGAGCCTTTCCCTAGACCTTTTATTTATTACCACCCTTTTATTTTATTTGTATCGTTTGTTTTTTATTGCTTTTTATTTATTCTACCGTGTTGTGTAATGTTTTTATACTGTTCATGCTCACTGCTTGTAGCACTTCGAGATTTGAAGTCAAATATGAAGTGCTTTATAAATGAAACCCATTATTATTATGTCATGGGTTCTTCTACACACATTAGCCAGAGCACTTCACTTAACTAAATTGGGGTGGCAAGTGAAAAGAGCTGTTGACACACATAGATCCCCTGCAGGATGGAGCAGTGGAGCTTGCAAAGGGTCATCAAATGGAAATCCAACCCCTTGAGCTCTGGGCTCCTGGAGAGCGGTATCACAGGGGGGGCTTGTCACATTACACGATGGGACTCCTCGACAGGTTCAATTAACAAAATCGCCTGGGCAGAAATGCAAACCTCCACAACCAATGCCCAGTGGGGGATAGGATTAGGAAGGGCAGTAATATGGGGAAAGTTCACTGCAACTCATTGTAGTTTCCCTCTCATGCAAAAAAGGATCTAATCTGATACTGAACAGCCATTACATGAACCTGCGTAGGACAAAATACGTTATTTCCTCATGCGTTTCTTTATTACCTGGTATTGGACACAGGATTAAAGTAGCTATAACAGATATAATAACAATGTTATCAAATGACTTTGTGAGACCACTGAATGGGTCGTGATGGACCAGCCAAGAAAAATCACCTGAGTCATCAGCTTCCTTCAGAAATACAGTAGGGCTGGACCATGTATCAGAATAACATCAATATCGAGATATGAAAATGGATATGGTTTTATTACATGTTAGACGCTTTTATCCAAAGCGACTTACACACTCAATACTGTGGGCAATTTGGGGTGAAGTGTCTTGCCCAGGGACACCACGACATGCTGACTGCAGTGGGGTTTGAACCTGTGACCCCCTGATCCGAACGCTCTACCCACTACCTTGTTATATTTTGGATGTTGTAAGACGATAGTAA
Organism: Gymnodraco acuticeps; assembly: GCF_902827175.1. Classification (NCBI taxonomy): domain Eukaryota; kingdom Metazoa; phylum Chordata; class Actinopteri; order Perciformes; family Bathydraconidae; genus Gymnodraco; species Gymnodraco acuticeps. The sequence continues at coordinate 213,488 of NW_022990023.1, forward strand.
TTGTCTTTAGCTGGTTTTAAAGGTTTTAATGTATTAAAATGTTCCAGCTTTTATATTATTTGCCTCTACCCATTTAGTCATATTCACATTACCAATAATCATTTATTAAAAAGTATAATTTTGTGTAAACATAGACATTTGAGATGAAACTCACCTGCTTGAGTCTTCAATTTTAACAAAGGATGACCTCAAAGGCACAGCTGTAGACAAGGCAAAGTGGAGATAAACAGATGAATTAAATGAGCACAAATACCCACAGAAAGACAGTATTGTTGTGAAACAAAGACATGAGCAGCTCATTCATAAACTTACCTTTGACAACTTGAGCACCTTGATGTTTGGCCTTTAGCTTTAAGAAAAAGTACACAATAAAACTCATTCATTAGAGAACAAATGCTGGCGTTACTTTTTCCTTCGTAAATTATTTATTTGATAGAAATGTATGAATGTAAAAACGGCTGCATTTGGATAGCTAATGAAGTTAAGAAAAGTATTCAGTCCAGCATCTTACCTCTGGCCTCCTGTGTGGAACATCAAAGCTCTCTCGTGTCAAGTGTTTCAAATAAAAAAGGACATCTGATACAACATTAAGGAATAATATGTATTCTGTTGTTAGATAAATAATGTGACATATATATGCAGAACTCTTCAGCTGGCATCAGTAAACCACAGCAGCACAGAACAAAACAAAAGCATTCACATGGTGCCATCTGCTGAGAGCAGAGGTTCACTGCACCACAAATGTGAACACAACATTTCTAATAGCAGTTTGCATCAAATCATGTTATTAGTCAAAAGGATACCATCCACATACACAATCTTCACTCCCCATGATCGAGCATTCGTCAAAACACTGCTCGCATGTAGTCGCTCCTACAAGACAGAACCATGAGAGTAGTCAAGATAACAAACCATGTCAGTCGTCAGTAAATCCCCAATATCCACAAACAATAAAGCACCCAGATCTGCAAGATAAACCACATGTTGGCTGCACTGACACTTACATTGTTGCGAATGGCTTTTTCAAGCAGGGCCTTCCCACGGCTGCCACAAGCCTGATGAGAATAATACAGCATTAATACACAAATAATGATTATAACGATGTATCTAAATGGTTATATGTAACATTTTCAAAATGTGTAAATATTAGGGCCGGGACTCGATTAAAAAAATTAATCTAATTAATTAGAGGCTTTGTAATTAATTAATCGAAATTAATCGCATTTTTAATCGCATATACATATTTGACCTGAGAACAGTGAGAAGCAATTTTTTTTCACATGGATTTTAGTATACCATTAGGCGCATTCACACCGCAGTACTTTTCCCACAAAGGTTCATGAGAACTCTTTGAACCTGGGGGTGGATTAGGCAAATGAAGCCGCTGACGTCACTTCTTCTTCTTCTGCTTTGGGTTTACTGGCAGGCCGCAAACCACTTCACGGCGTATACTGCCGCCCAAAGTCCCCGGCCGGAAGTCCCTGGAGTTGGGGACTGGCTTCAGTAGAAGCTGCTGGAAGTCCCAGCAGCTTCTACTGAAGCCTTCCGAGTAAATCGCCAGAACGCCGACACCTCCTCATCTCCACCGCTCCCATGTTTTATTTTGTGTTGCCATAAGTTAGTCTCTCTGCGTTTCTGCGCTGGGCTAATGCTAATAATGCTAATGCGAGGATAATAAAATGGCGGCTTCACAAAACTTTTTGGGAGTTTTACGGGGCGTGGTTTGCAATCCGCCCAGCCAATCAGAAATATAGCTCTTTTCTCACAAGAGAGCCGTACGAAAGTCCCTGCTCTCTAGCAGCTCTCTGCTCTCTAGCAGCTCTCTGCTCTCTAGCAGCTCTCTGCTCTCTAGCAGGGACTTTCGTGGGGGTAAAAAGGTTCTCATGAACTAATTTTAGTACCGGCTCTTTTTGGTGTGAACGCGATAAAAGAGGCTAACGTCCACGCTAGCTTCCACGCTAGCTGCTATATGTTTTGCATTGAGGTGATACTTGAGGCTTGATGTGCTGCGGTGATATGCGAATTCCTTTTTGCATAATTTGCACACAACCGTGCTCTAATCGACGCTTCCATCCGTCCGTTTTTTAAAACAACATGTCCCACTGTTGTTCACTGTGGTTTGTTGTTGTCTGAAGTCATGAACGTTAGTTGGTGCTCCAGTATAATCGGTACGCCTGAAACTCATCCAGTGATAAACGTTCCGCGGTGCAAAAATAAGTGCGATTAAAATGCTTTAATTTTTTTAACGCGTTAATTTTTGTGTAATTAATTAATCTTAATTAACGCGTTAAAGTCCCGGCCCTAGTAAATATACATAACAACTGACACGTCTCACAATGTCATATGTATTTGTATCAGGGCATTCTACAAGTCATTACCTCAGGGGTCTCAAACTCAAGGCCCGGGGGCCAAATCCGGCCCGCGACTTCATTTTATGTGGCCCCGCAAGAGCTTGCAAAGAATATAATATGTTTATTATACGGTTACATGCCACTTTACAGAAGCAGGTTGCCCATAAACTACATGTCCCACAATGCATCTCGTTTTGTGATGTCCGCACTGAAGAGACTTGCAATTATTTGCCCTGGACTTCTGCTTTCAGACGTAGTTAATTAGTTATTATCCTATCCGATAATAATCCAATTCAGAGGCAATTATGTAATATAATACATTAATTTATTGTATATATACATTATATATTTATATAGTTACAACCGGCCCTTTGAGTGCAACCTTTATGCGAATGTGGCCCGTGATGAAATTGAGTTTGACACCCTTGCATTACCTGATAACTGGTTATTCTCGGTCATGTGATATTAGGTATGGCTTTTGCAGGACATGAAAATACTATTAATAAATAACAGCACCATCATTCTACAAAGCCAGTGGTGGCATTGTTTTAGGGCACCATTGCTTGTAAAATCTGAAAGGTTTTAAGCATGCATGGGTGATGCTCTGTACCGTTGGTCTAGGAGTTCCTGGTCGGCGTTTTTCTCTGCTGAGGATGCTCTCTCGCTGCATTATAGGATGCTGGGCTTCGTCACTCTTCCCGTTTGCTTCTGTTTTGATATCTGTAGATTTCTGCTCCTTCGGGCCGTCTTGGCTTCCAGTCACAACAAAGCTTATATCCTTGTGCAGAAAACTCTCGATCTTCTTCAGAAGGAAAAAAAACACAGAACTGAGCATTAGTTTCAGCTAAAATACATCTATTCCAGACTTTTATCTTTCCTTGTGCAAAACCTAACTTGAGGCTATGTAGTTAACAGGATAACAGCCTTAGTATTAAGTCAATTTGGTAACTTAAAAAAAAATATTGGATTGACGAATTCTCGCACAACAACAACAATTAATTCTGCATGTAAACCAATACTAACAATGTTTATATCAATAGGATTCACAGGCCACACTGACTTAATCTTCACACATGCTTACCCCTCCTAGAAGAGATACAGCCTCCAAAAGCAGGGCTGTGGAGCGTTTCTTCAAACTGTCCAAATAAAAGGTCTTCCCCTGCAGCTTCTTCTGTCCAGGACACAGTGAGCCGAGAAGGCCTCGCTCCTTTGCAGCCTGCTGTTGCTGCATGATCCTGGTGCAGTAGAGATGCTTACAACTTTACAGAAAAACACCAGGATCCTACTTAAAAAGAAAAAAACAAAGCACTGTTAAATACATGTCATAAGTCTGCATACACATTAGAAAGAGAGCAACTAAAAAAGAAGATGCCAGGTAGCTCATATGTAAAAAGCTATTGTACTGATATTGTTTAATAACTTTGTTTTGACAATTTTGAGTGCAGTATAATTTGCTAGACTAAAAAAATAAAAGTCTCTATGGTGCAAGTGGCTCATCAATAATCATCAAAATCATGCAGGAAAGGCTGTCTAAAATGTTTTTCTTAATGGTCAGATTGACATAACCTTATATTTTATGACTAGTTAGTTTGCTCAAAAAATATATTTTTGAACTTCACAACAATCCAGCAAAGGGTTCTTCAAAAAATAACAATGTAGCAAATAATTACTACACAACTACAATACATTGGAATACAATTGTAGTTACTACAATACCAAAGAGCAGTGCACCCAGTATTGACCTAGCATTAGCTGAACTTAGCTAGCTTAGCTTTCGTCAACAACGCCTGGGCCCCAAACAACATTTTGCTAGTTTGTTAAGAGGTTTAAAAGTCTGTTAAAGTGGTTTCTTCGTCGTCAGGGCCAATATAGACAAAAACATAGTACACTTACGTGTTTGTACTGTCCTGGAATACTACAATAAAGAAATGAATCCTACTTATTCACAAAAGGTGGTCGATGAGCAACCGCCGCTTTTTAAAAACACTGGCAGAGACGTGAACGTAAAGTCGACGTCACATTCGAAAAAGGTTGCCTTCACGTACTAGCTTCAGACATCAGAAAGGTGGCTGACATTATTTATTTTTCAACGGTTGAAATATTAATGCTATTTATTTAAGTAAGAAGTTATACATAACTTACATTTAGTCTATTTTATCAGGAAAGTGCTTATAAGTCATCATCTGGAGCATCAACATAATTCTTTGTCAAATTCGAAGATTGTATTATGAGTTTTACGTGAGTACCCTGAATGCAGCACAACGAATGTAGTGTCAGCATATTGTTGCCACATAGCTACTCAACTACATAACTAACCGTTTTATTTCTTATTATTTTAAAACTTGTTTTGGGAATAATTCAATGTAGTCAATCAAGGGGAAAGGGTTTTCCTAATTTTAAACTTGAATATCAGAGCGATGGTCATTTATGAGTGGGAATTATTTGTTATCCCTTACTGTCCAGCAGATGGCAATGTGTCTGTAAATATAGAAATCTAAACCTACATTGGGAATTCAAATCGTTATAGATCGAACTGTAAACCAACAGTTTTACATGAATTAGGTGTATATATTGTGAGTGGAAAATGTGGACTATAATGTGATAAATTAAACTTAAACATTATATATATTATATGGTCATAAGTTTCATAACACCAACTCTGTTAAATACAAAACAAAGACAAGATGAAAAAAAACAATTCTTTATTAAAACCATGCACTTTTTTACCATAAAAATATATTTTCACAAAACACTGGCACAGTGCAAAGGACTAGCCTTAATGACATTTCAATTTGAAAATCTGCAAATTAAGGTAATTATTAATGACAGCAAATGCATTATACCAGGCCGGGAAAAAAGAACAACAGGCCAGATACACTGGTTATGGTTTGTTATGTTAATTAAACATTAATGATGCAGAAATCTTTAAAGCATAAAGGTGAAACAAACAAAAAAACAGCTTGGCACTAAAACAATGACAACAGTTTGAACAGTTAGGTCATTAAACTTTACCAAACATTTTCATTGAATGATACATTTCAAAAACTTTTAAAACGTTACTGAACTTAATTTGGCTCTTCAAAGAATACATGGAAATACTGTAAAATTATTAAATGAAAACATACCCTCTTGTTTATCTTCATGGCTCGGAAAAACAATGAATCAAACCGTGCATATAATATTGCATACTCAGAAAAAAACAATACTTTTTAAAGTGTAACCTGGATGGTAATCAAAAAAGACTCACAAAGACAGTAGGACTGTTTTCAGTCCATAGTGATGAGGACATTTTGTGTTTAACTAAGGCACCTTAGGTTACAGCATTGCAGCCTCTGCATATTCACAGGGAATTAAAGAAAGCACCAACGTCTTCCTGCATCAGGATTTGCATTTTTAAGAATAACGAAAACACAAATCTGTAGTGTGAATTTCAGATCCACTCAGAGCCCTTTATGACTCCATATTTGCTGCTACTGCTGGTGCTGCTGCCTCCGGCCCTGTTTGACTTGCTTGCGGTGTGTTTGGAGGCCTGTCTGTGTTTCCGCTCACGGTGAGGCTTGCTGTGGTTGTTAGTGTGGCTCTGTGGCTGGCTGTAGGCCTCCAGCTGGTTCTGAGGATGATGGATGTCCTTAAGAACTCTGGAAGCATCTCCCATCCCTCCTCTGCACAGGTTCTCTTCATTATTAGTGTACTGCTGGCGCTCCTCTTGGGCAATGTTCACGTGGTTTTGCCTGCATGTCATCTTAGCATTATTGAGATCAGTAATGGGAAGTGGCTGGTCGTGGTGCCCTGTAGATACCAGGAGAGGCTTGATGGCGATGTTGTACCCAGGCGGAGCTGATGGTGCGTTCCAAGAAAAAGGGTAGCTGCTGTAATCGTCTCCACTCAATCGTGCCTCATTAAGAGCTCCTTGTTCACGCGTAAGCCCGTACAGCCCTTCCTCTGGTAGGCGCACCCGGTGAGAGCGCACGATGTCACAGATGGTACCGACGCCCAGGTGAAGCATCTCCCAGACATTGAGTGCCAGGCAGAGCAGGGAGACTGTGTACATGATGAGGAGGAAGATAGTTTTCTCAGTGGGCCGGGATACAAAGCAGTCCACTTTGTGAGGGCAGGGGTCGTCAGAGCACACGTAGGAGGCGGGAACAGCAAATCCATACAGGACATACTGTCCACACAGGAACAACACCTCCAGCACGCAGCGCGTCAAGAGCTGAAGGACATAAATACGCATCAGTCCATCCTCTTTGATACGCTGGCGGCCATCATGGCGCACCTTGACCTTTGCATTTTTATCACCACTGTCTCCTTTCGCTGCTCCATCACCGTCACTCTCAACCTCGGCCATTTCGTAGATCATCGGGTCTTCCTCTTGGTCATCCTCGGCCTCTTCGATGCCCCTGTGCTGCTTTCTGCCAGCAAGGTAGGGCTTCTTGGTCTTCCTCCGCGACAATCCACTCACTCCCCCATTTTCGCACTGCTCCTCTGCCCGGGCAATTTTGTTGACAGCGTAGCCCAGGTACATGAGGGAAGGCGTGGCCACCAGGATGATTTGGAACACCCAGAAGCGGACGTGTGAGAGTGGAGCGAAGGCGTCGTAGCAGACGTTCTCGCAGCCCGGCTGGCCCGAGTTGCAAACAAACTTGCTCTGCTCATCGTAGTAGATGGACTCCCCACCCACGGCCGTTAGCACGATGCGGAAAACTATCAGGACTGTGAGCCAGATCTTGCCCACGAATGTTGAATGGTTGTGGATTTCTTCCAGCAGGCGAGTCAGGAAACTCCAACTCATGGTAATGGAAAGGAAACTAGAGAGAGGCAACGTACTCCCCCGCTTACTTCCCTGTGGAGAGAACATCGATGATTAAACTCTGTGCCGTGCAGAAAACTCTGTATGGAAAATGCACACATTAATACTGAATCATATCTAGACCATATTTTTTCCATTTAAAAATCTACCCAGAACTAAAGACCAGTACATTTAAAATAACAACATGTTAATCCTTGATGCTTTTAATAGCTTTGCCCCACAGTTCACGTCTAAACATCCCCTTGGCAATAGTACACAAAGGGAAGAATAATGACTACAATGGAATGTGTAACCATAATTGCTATTGTTAACTGAACGCTCCTGATAGGCATCTTACATGAGGTTGTTAGTGCATCCAGATGTTCCATAGACTCAAAACTTGAGTTTTTGCTACAAGACAGCTGCTGAAATACTAAAAAACCTGGAGAGGAAATAGCTAAATAACTTCAAAGTATAATTAATATCAAGTACTGACTGCATCATTTGTGCAATTTAAAAATATGACCTGAATTACTATGAATATATATAGAACATGTTATGATAATAGTTTAAGCCGTTTAAAAATAAAAAAAAGTTCTATCTCGCATATACATTGTTTTTCCCAGATACTGCAGACGAATAACAATAAGGTTATAATTAATGAATTGAACACAACAACAATATGAAATACTAGCTTCAAAACTGGCTCGGCTCCTTGTTTAAATGTTTATTTGTGCTGTAATTAGCTAGACATGACTAGCAAAGAGTTGTACACTAGATGGCTGACTAACAGATAGCAATGAAGCAGCACACACACACATGCCTAACAGCTCATTTAAAATAGTATACTTTCCTTTCAGTTACATTTAGATGAAATATTTGTCCTTGTCTAATCTAAACCACCTCACACTGTACCTAACCCTACACAATCTCAGTTTTACCTGCAGACATCCATCTGCCCAAAACATAAGCAACCAACATCTCGACAAGTTACTCATGTGAGAGGAAATCTAAAAGGGTCAGACTTCTGCGGGACAGACCATGTCTGCATGTGTGATGTGTTTAAGTTCAGAGGGTTTGTTAGAGGGTAGTTTATATTCCAACTATCAAGGCTCCTCCATGGTTGCTTATTATAACATGCTCTTGACATTAATCTACCAACAGGAGGCAGACACTGAGGCAAACAAAGTCCGCTGATAAGAAACAGCCTTGCGGTTGTTGAGAGGCTGTCACTGTATGAACTGAAGTCAATTATGTTATCATGTTGTTCGGCAAGATACTTTTTTTCAGTGTTTACAATTTAAATCCAAAAGTTATTCTTCTAATTAGCTGGCCGTTTGGATCCGTCAAGGAGTTTATGTTTGGTTTGTAAATTGCTTCATTTGTTTTATAAAACTTGGTACAAGCGTGAAGCATGGGTCGCCACATTTTGGAGCGGATCCATATCACGGGGTTAATACATGGATTTATTTTTTAATTATAGAAAAAGCCTTGCACTCTCCAAGGGACCTTCTAGTTTCACAAGTTTGAAATCACTATATATTAAATAACAGACATTTTTTAGGGCTGCCGCAACTAGTTATTATTGATGTAGTAAATGCAGTAAACGTAGGCATGTTTTTTTCCATCTTTTCTCCTTGTAGCAGCTAAGTCCACTCATAAAGCCATGAAGTTGCCTGCTACATTATACATTCCATATAATAAGGGTTGAATGGCTAGATAATCGGTCATTAGTGGCAGCTCTACATTCTTATTACAGGCTGTTGGTCTGAAGAAACAAGATATTTGAATATTTTACACAAATATCTTTAGGCTCAACAACAATTTAATAAATAAAAAATATAATCAATAATGATAATAACTGTCAGTGGCCTCCCTAATATCTTCTGATAACATATTGTAAATTGTGTTAATTATTTAAAAAGTTGTTTTTCATTTTACTTTCTTTTTCTGTATTCAAAAACCCCAATTAATTCTTTGAAATGTATTTACACTCGTATATACAGGTGTATAAACAGGTCTGACATTTTTATTTATAATAGGCACACTGACTCCCTGTCGCATTAATCAGTATGACATTTGATTTGGTTTTATTTCTATTTTACACAAACAACTCCTATTAAAGCAGGTCCAGCTGCTGTTACCATGCTTTCTCATTTCTCACTCTGGAAAGAAAAAAGTCTCGACTGTCTCATTAAGAGTCACATGCGCTCTAAAACTGCACATCTGGCCGTGTTGTGTAATGTGCTATTTGGAGGCCCGGTAGCACAGTTATCAACAACACTCCAACACAAATCTTGTGGATGGCAAGAAAGCAAATGTAGGTCATAATATCAAGAATTTTAGGTCATAAGAATACAATGTTACACCAAAACCTCCAAACAGACACAGACAAATAAAATAAGATGAAAATTGATGAACAGATTTCTATGATAAACACACTCCAACCTCTCTTTTTAAAACATGCATTAAACTAGAGCCTGCTGTTAACACATTTGTTTTAACAAGAATCAATGGGAACCCCCAAATCTATCGTTAAGTTGACTAGAAAATGGCCAACAAATATATTTGAATGGCAAATTAAGTCGAATGATTTGTTGCAAAACACCTGCCTAGACTCAATATGTATCACCAGCTCAACCGCCCAAGTTGCTAGCAGCACCACATCGAATGCCTGAAGGTGATACATTGCATTTTCCCCAGATGTCTTCCAGCGCCAGACCAACAGCCTCCAGTTTCCAACAGCGCCAGTTAAAAAAACTATTTGTGGAGTTTTACTTTAAAGAGCAGCCAGCCTTGTACATGCCTATCTAAGAAGGCTTCAAGCTGTGAATGTGAAGGTTTGTGGTTTCCTTCAGCGCAGTTAAAGTGATGCTCTACCCAAAATCTATCTTTTGAGTGAGAAACACTCAGCCGATATTAACTTGAAAGGCGACTGTAAAAATGTTGTAGCTTGCTGACAATGCATTTGTTTTTTAAAGGTACAGTATGTTTTTGGGGTATTTGTTTTGTTCATTAGCGACATACCAAACACTAGAAAACTGATGGGAAAAGCATGCATCATACACAATGTCTAGGGTTAGGGTTAAAGATGCCCCGAGACAGGACTTCCTGTCCATAAATCAAAGCGTGGCTAATCATAAGTTTGCTACAACTCCCCCGTTGGACATTTAGTGCAGATAAAGACAATGGGACTCAATTAAATCTTGTGGTTATAACTCGCAGAACTGAGAGCAATTACAATAACAAGAAGGAAATTACTCATATAAACTAACTTTCTGTCCCGACTCCCGAGGAAATGCTATGTGGATGACTTCAAGTGTAATCACCAAACTCATCTCCAATCACTGTAATGGATGCCACAGGGTTGGATGTGACTCTGAGCCATCAAACCACATGTCAAACCACACAAGGAAGTCGTGTATGTATTCACAACAGAACTTGATCAAGACACAAGCCTCTGGCGTAACCAGCTAATTTGTGATGGAGAAAGAGTCGATGCAAACCACGCTAGCTTCCATAGATCTATGATCAAGTTAAAAGGAACCAGTATTACAACAAGAACAGGGGAACTATTGCCTTGTACAAAGGCATATTTGGTTATTTTGCTCTGTGCTCAGGTCATGAATGAAAATACTATTTTCAGAGAGAAGCACACTTTGAATTCACCACCTTTTGCTATGGAACTAAACACATTATGTTCTATGTATTTGGGGATTCCTCTTAAAAATAAGCCTTTAGTTTTTAGATATCTTTGATTTGAAATATCATAGACAACCAGAGGTTTTTAGTGTTTATCTTAACCAAATCATGTACTACTATCCCTTATTTTACAACAACCAGCACTAGTACTGCTACTTCTCTACTTCTTAACTACTCAAACTAATACAAAAACTAAATATGCTTTAAATGTTAATGTGATTAAAGCACAGGGTGTAATGAAATGTATTCATCCTTCTTAATATTTTTGCATACGGCCATAAATCATGGTACCTATTTTTGTTTTATCCTTCCTGTCCTCTCAAGCCAGAATTCAGAGATATGTCAAACCCCATGTACCTGCAAAGTAAAAAGACGTAACAAATACACAGGTGTTATTTATGAAAGTAGTTTTGTTAGTTGACATGGCAATATGCAATAGTTAATGTATTTCAATATCTCTGTTGGAAAAGCTTTGAAAATCTAAAATGCATTTGATGTTTTTTTTTTAATGTTCTTCTGATGACTTACTTTGTGCTTTTTAATACATTGATGAAAAGTTAATAATCTGTGAAGATTGCACAGATTTTTCAATAGAGATTACAGGACATTGTGATGGTGTTTTTTTTAACTTTTCTTACGACATATAATTGTCTTAACAACTAGGTTAATAACATAAATAGCATTTAAATGTATAGTCATTGAAATTAAAAGTTGTCTGCACTCCTTACACCAAATCAAATTCACAACTGGAGGTCCCATGACGTATTTTTAAAGCAAGCAACGTTAGGCTAACGGTAACGAACGACCCTGGAAACATTTGCAGAGGGTCGTTTTTTTGTTATGACTTTAATAACTAAAATAGGTTGTATTTGCTTATCAGTGACTATAGATGATTATCAGGTACGTTGGTCATGTAACAGTAACTTAAATAGCTTGTAAAACACAATAGACAAAGTTAATCTTACGTTGTCGAACCTGCTAGTAAACATTATGACGTTAACAGTTAACATAACGTTAATTAACTAGCTAAATCAGCTAACATAGCATGGTTGTTTTTATTCAAAAAATGAATCCTGACCTGGCAAATCTCATCGCATTTCTAGTGCCTTACCTTTGTCCTATCGTCGTTCTAGTAAGTTCTCCTCAAACACACTTTTAGAGGTAACAGGAGACCGACATAGTGTCCTACCTGGTGTGTGTGAATCCACCCAGCATCCTCACCTTGTCACACGCACATTTGGCGCCGCTGCCCTCCGTCAGAGAGCTGCTCCCACTTCACAAATCAACCGGAAAGAAACGGTACTTCTGTGCAGGGGAAATAAAATCTTCATAGCCGAATTTCAGCAAAAACTACGACATAGACGTGTTGTCGTGAAAATGTACTGAAAGTTTTGAGAGAGTGAAGTTTTTACTAATTCAAGTATTAAATTGACTTTACAAGACGGAGGCTTCACTGGGCTGGGAGGAAGCTTGATTGTGTGAGAAAAGAGGAAGACAAATGGGCTGGAGCAAGTCAAGGAGGGGATGTGTGTGTGTGTGTGTGTGTGTGTGTGTGTGTGTGTGTGTGTGTGTGTGTGTGTGTGTGTGTGTGTGTGTGTGTGTGTGTGTGTGTGTGTGTGTGTGTGTGTGTGTGTGTGTGTGTGTGTGTGTGTGTGTGTGTGTGTGAGAGAGAGAGAGAGAGAGAGAGAGAGAGAGAGAGAATCACAAGGCATTTTTCATTATGGAATTTTGTTGCGATAAACTACATTCTCCATTTGCAAATGCATACATTTCTGGCCACATTACTGCAATGACACAAAGGGAATTCAAATGTATAATGTTTTTTAAGAACTGCCATGGATGAAACATGCAAACTTCAACCTAATTTCAATGGCACTAGTTCCTTACTGGATTGAATATGCCTCACATTTTACACCTGCAGTTGAATGCTGAAGAAGTCTCCATTGTGCAGGAAATAAATACCAGTTCTCCCACTATGTAAAAACTTGCACAGTCTATTATTCTTTAGCCACATATTTCCGGAGGTTATGACCTTTTGCCTTCATCATCTTCATCTATTTGTCATCATTGACAAGTGGAAGATTATTGTGACAAATTAGGACTTTGTCGTCCACTCACCATGAAGCAAAGAGGTGAAATATGTTGTAAAACATAATGATAACAATCATATTTATTTGTAAAAGTTTAATTGCAGGGCATCTGGTTTCCTCCAGTTCCTTCTAGGTATGGCTTCACAGACCTTAGAGGGACTCAGTGCTTTATGAAAAGGGCACAGACCAGAGATTTTAGACAACACATATATTTACCACATTGTTGTCCTCAGACGCAGCCTGATTCTGAACAGACACAGACAATTTGTTTCATCTTCTTCCATCAGGCTTTGGATAGAAATCATTAGCTTTCATCCCTTCTGCTATCAATTCCTCAACAAGCTTTAAGTGGCTCTCCATGAATTTCACACATAATGGTCAGTTTACTCACCACGGACAACACCACTCACAGCTGTATAATGTCATCTGTAGATCGGCTGGGACTGGAGCCCAACAAGTAACCCAGATGATATGAAAATGTTTAAAAATATGGGGACTTTACAGTATTAAAATGATGCTATACAGTTGCATTGTGGGAATCATGGTATATATTTTTAACCATACTACTGACCTTATGGGTGTCAGCAAAAGAGAAGGTCTGAAGTATAAATGAATATCAGTTCAGGGAAAATATAAATGTATCGTTAATGTTATATTATCTGTTATGATAATCTTTTTAATGTAATCTCTGTGGTGGATTAAATGGTTTGTCATGCTATAAAACCCCCTCGTAAATGTGGAAAAATGTTTGTGACTGTGGGAACCCCCTTCACAGCTGTGACTATGTGACACAGGAAATGGAAAAAAAGGTCAAAGTCAGGAAGTCTTGACTTATGCTAATTCAGATTCTACTTCTGTCTCACAGAAGTACCTTAACTTTATGTTGGTGGGAAACTACATTTAGTACACCTTTAATAACAACATGGAATACTTTTGCCCAAATTATTTGTTTCCTCGGCATTGTCCCACAAGATAAATGATTATATCCATCAAAGCATGGCCTTTGTTCCGTTCCCCTCGATCGCTGCAGCAGCAGATAACTCACGGATACAAAAAAGCTCTTCCCAATGCAGGGAGGTTTATTTTATGATATTTAACCTGCTCAAAGGACATGCAGACAAGGACAAGCATTGTTCCTTTTGTGGCTGATGACCTACAAGTGAAAGAATCTTAGTTTTATCTCCACCCTCCATCTCAAGGAGGATGAGAAACGTCAGCTCACCCACACTTACTTATTCCTTCTATCTCCTTATGTAGCCAACCAGCTTTTTTCTGTCATGGATGGGCTCAAAGATATTAGCTTAACTTTTGGCTGGCATTGTATTCTTAAACTATCTGCGGAAGAATCACACACAGGGAAGTAAAACAACCCTAATCAGTCTGATAGCGTTTTGGCATAAACTCCACATCCTAATTTAAAGTGACCTCTTACAAGGCCCAAGTCCCTTAATGGAGTTATCTTTCACCTCAGAAGGAGTAATTGAATGGAGAAAAATCTATGAGAGTATCAATAAAAGCAATCATCGGACAGCTCTGTCAATTTAAAAGCATTTTAACAGACAAGGGTCTTCTGTTATTGGCATAGACTGGTTATTGGTGGGGGGAAGGCTGGTTTGTGGATATTGACGGTGAGGTACAACAAGAGTCATTGACGAGTTCAAGATCCTCAAATACGATTTGTCATCATTCTCAGCAGATTGATGTTAATTGGGTTTCCTATGCATTCACTTTCCTCTGGAGGTCATTTGAAATTGGGTTGGGCAGCAATTTATCTTTAGCCTATTAAGTCATAATAGACACAGCATATACTCTTTCCCTAACAATGTCAGCGTGTATATGACCCAAATTGAAAGATCAATTCTTTGAGGATCTATTGAGCTGAGAGTTGCAAAAGCCCAGCGCTAACAGATGGCTAAATCATATTGGAAGAAGAAGTCAATACAAAGAAAGCGAAGTTCAGTGTGGGCTACAAGTGCATTGTACAGTCAGCTTTTTGCTGGTGACGTTATCATTTGAAGCCCTGGACTGACAACAGAAAATATGATGGGAGACAACAACAATGACATGGATTCACCCGAGGGAGAGAGTGACAGATTAAATCAGTAAGAAGGAATCAGATGTGGAGAGAGAGAACAATGTGAGATTAGATGGAAAGATGACACATGGCATGTCTTCATCTGATCTGACAGAAGTCAAACTAGAGGAAGACTGGGGTAACGGCTTACATTGGGGATAAGTTCAGGGACAAAAAAAGACTGAATTCTTTACAAGTAAGATAGCTGAATCAGCAGATTACTTGGCTGACTCCAGCAGCACGTCAAACTCACACAAACACCTCGTGTCAACTCCGTCACCATGACCTCCAGACTGAAGGAAGCCTGTTGTTGTCAAATTGTTTTCTCATTAACCGATAGCAACACAACTCAATGTTACTGTGAGCTTGGTGTGTTGTATGAACTGATATATCTCTGTTACTGCACAGCCCAGCAGCAGCTTTGATAGAGAAATGTTCACTTGGCGCCATCTTCTGGTTAACATTTTTTATTTTCTGCACTTACTGAAACCAGTGTTTGGCAATCTTTGGCCCCTTCAAAGGTTAAGTAGGGGCAGTTCACTTCAAGAGTTTTTAAGAAGCCTGAGAAGCTATACGTTTTACATTTACCTGTTGTGTTCTTGATTGGATTAAATTGCAGCGCTGAATTGTTTTAATTTTGAATCTCAGATCTTTGTTATTTAAAAAAAAACATGTTAAAGCATCAATACGATAAATTAAAGGCTTATTGTCATTTGTAAAATAAACTGTTACCTATCAGTTTTATCCCTCAACTTGCTCTCGTTTTTTTATAAAAAACAGTTGGTAAAATTATTGTTTTTTGCTCTATCTTACACCCATATGCTCTATTCATAAACTTTTCTGTCTAACCTGGAGCCTACATTACCCACAATCCAACTCAACAGTTCTGTCAGATTTATTATGCTAATAGCGGTACAGGCATCTAGCAAAGATAAGGAGCGTAACATTGTTTTAGTTCAACCCTCACAGATTTGTTTTGTTTCAAACTTTTAGTCTTCAGCCACAATCAACTCGAGTGACGTCACTTTAGGCTATTTTTCTGATTTGGGGTTGCGGCCTTTAGAATCAACAAAGGCGTTGTTTTTTCTATGCAGTAGTAATCTGGAAACAGACTATGATGTTTAAAAACTAAATAGTTCCCCTTTAATGTCCCATGAAGGTCACTATGTCCTGGCAATGCTGGTGGCACGTGTTTACTCATCTCATTTCTAATGTCTTCTCTTATCACCACAGCTCAGTGTTTCAGTCTGTCTTTCCTCTCCTCTTCCACACTGCTGACTCTCTTTCAGTGACACCACCCCCTCCACTCTTCTGTCTGCACTCTCCTCTAATCCTGCCCTTCTGTCTTCACTTTGTCCTTTGGCTGTCTGAAGTGTTGCAAGTTGAGAAAGCGGATTGGATGACTCCTCTCACTCGGAGTCTCTTCTGTCCTCCCTTCTGCCTCTGCTGCTAAATCAACCTGTCAAATACTTGGAGAGGGCAGATTACGTCACGTGAGGCTTCCTCTCCTTGTCCCTTCTCTCTAAATCACTCCCCCATCCTCTTATCACTTCTTCGGCAACGGCTTGACATTGTCTCTCCCAAAACATTAGCATAAAACCATCAGCAAATGTCTGTTTGTTCTCTAGTAATATTATCAGCCCAAACTGGTTAGGAATTTATCTCAGAATATAATGGGCTCTCTACAGTGGCGTAACTATTGACGGTGGAGCCGGTGCAACGCATCAGGGCCCAGAGCCGGCCAGGGGCCCATGCACAAAAGAAAGAAAAAAAGATTTTTTTTTTTTTTTAATATACCTTTTTTTTGGGGGGGGCCCCATGGCATTGACCGGTTCATGCAGTCTTCAAAGTAACCAAGCAACCTAAATTAATTTGTAATTTGTCTGTCCAATGACCTTGCTCCCTTTCATGTCATGTGATACCTTGCCTGACGAGCGAACCGTTTAATCAACCTAAAAAGTTATAGGTACTGTAGCTAGCAGCAGCAAGTTTGGCAGCCTTATAAAAAATGTAATAGCTTGCATTTATAATGTACAGCAAACCAAAGTACAAGAGCAGCACTCAAAAGAGAAAGGACAAGAGAGAACAAGGAGATGTAATGTAATTAGATAGATTTTTTTGTCATACATCGTCCTCCAAATCTCGATTCATTCTGTAAAGTGATTGTGTGATTAGTTCGCTGTGTCGTTGTCAGGCTGTGGTGGTCTGAGGCCAGGGCAGGCTGTTGTTGATAGCCTACATGTGGCGCTTATGAGTGGTTGTGTGTGTCTGTGCGTGTGTGAGCGCATCAGCGTGCGCTTATGTAAGGGGCGATGTGGGGGGGCCCCCAAAACAATATTTGCACCGGGGCCAATCGCAACCTTCTTACGCCACTGGCTCTCTAACAACACAATGCTATGTTGAGTTGTAAACTTTAGTGCTCTTTGAAACAAATGCTGACAAAACAACTAACTATATCGGATCTTTTGAAGATTTCACATGATTTGCTCGATAAGAAATAACTCTGATTAATCATGAAGGCTATTTAAAAAAGATTGTTTCTAATGACTTTTTCCCATCAACGGTCCAACACCCAAATAAATTAAGCATATGATGACAAACAGAGAAAAGCAGAACATGTTTATAACTGAGAAAAATAGCTACAGGTTTTGGGGGATTATTTTGCTATTTTCTTGAGTATTTCTTAAACATCATAAAAATACTATATATTGACAGTTTTCATTAATTTATATACTATACATTTATTTTAATAAAGTAACTTCAATCCATCTTACTCAAACAATCTAAACTGATCAAGAGCTCCAGGATAATTACCAAATGAACATTGAAGTGAGATTGTTTCGTCATTATAATACAAAAGCAGCTGATTATATCATGATGTTTTACTGACCCAAAAGAGGAAACTAGTATAAAACGTGCGGCTGTCAAACACACAACTGAAACAGATTCATCAGATAATGGCTTTATATTCCTGTTACACTGATGCATTACACACATACATTCATTTTTTTAATTAGAAACACACACAAGGTACAGCAAACCAAAAATTAAGGAAACAAGTTTTAGCTTAGCAGAGTACTAACAACACACTTTTATTTGGTTGTTGTGAAGCCATAATGCCATTTTAAAGTTTAATTAAAAAACTCTAGTTTGGTGATCTGTTGTCAATTCACATCCCTGAAATGTCCAGTTCTTCATGATTAACCTAAAAGTTATTTATTCCGTATCAAGTATACAGCATTGTATTATTGCACATGGAAGTGTTACAGCTACACAGACAGTTAAATAAAGTACCATCTGTTACAGTACTTTTATCGCAAAAGGAGTAAATCTCACAGAACTCACAAAGCATTAATGGATTATTTTTGATCTCACAGAGTTTAAGGATCACACTGTGAATGCATTGATTACTTCTCATAAACATCTGTTTCTATCATACATTAAAATGTTGTTCTCAGAGCAGAAAATACATTTATTTCTCCAAACATTTATTATTATGTTGTTTGCTTGTTAATACGTTCTTCTTTACTCCCTGAGAAACTAAAATGGAACATTTCCAGCACTAAGTTGCTTTTTATGGCTAGAAAATGTTAATCAACTATTAGGCTTTTCATCAGCACCCAACCTTTCTTTTTGTGAACTGCAATGGCTTGTTCAGTGTATGGATATGGTTGAAAAATGCAAACATAGGCGGAATTATTCATACTACGTCTGACCTTAAGTTACCAAACATGACCTAATGTGAGTGATTGTTAACTTGTGTGTACTGTATACTAACATGAAAACCATAAACAGGCGGCAAAAATCAACAAACACATGGTATACATGCCCTGTTACAGGATGGAATAACAAATTGGGAAAGACAAAATATTTCACTATTTCCTTAATATTAACAAAATATGAATGCCTCTTGTTAACCGCCTAAATGTATGTGCTTCTTGAAAATACATTGTCTAGTTCCTGTTATGGATTTAGTGAGGCAGCATGAGGTTAGCTTGCAAACATACTACATAAGTGCATCATCACTCACTCAAAACACTATAGTTGACTGGGAATTCATTCAAACCTAAAGAAGGCTTTTAGAGACTATGAATCCTACTCAAACTAAACAAATAGCTTTTAATAATACTAACATTTACTAGTAGTTTTGTATATGCTACACGTACAGTGAGTGCTAGCTAATCATTACACAAATACAATTCAAAGTCGTCAATTGGTTCTTTGCATCTAGCTTTCTTACATTGTTTCAGTCACAGGGTTTTATGTTGGGCAAAGTGCAGGCGTATGGCTACAGCGTTCCCTTTGGATCTCATGCTGGTGTAGAATATCATTATATAATCAAGCCCTAGATTAGGTATCAGTACCGAGTGACGGAGAGAGCAAAGGTACTGAACATGAGTCTCCGTTACCTTATCCCTGCTGTATGCTGTCCTTGTATGCTGCCTGACACGACATGTGTGGTCTTTTGTCTCAGGTAGTGCTGCAACACCTACTTATTCTCCAATCATCAAGGTCCTTCAATGCAGTGTGACGTGTTTAAAATATAAGCCTGTCAACACAAGAGACCTCCGAGAGTGGAATAGATGTTAGTTGTCACTGAAATCTCCAGGATTAGTTCAAACAAGTCAGTGATACTGGCAAATG